>NC_041062.1:3868632-4168632 GCF_900634775.1 Gouania willdenowi | reverse complement strand
TATAGGACGATTATTTTGGAGGAGTTTTACGATGATAGAATTATTATTTTTTGTGCATGTTTTAGATGCTACACTGATCCTCCACAACCGATTATATAGTAACTGGGATCAGACATCAGAAACATGCTGGATTTTAGCACCTCACCTTGCGTGTAGTTTAGTGTATTTTAATCACATTTGATCACATTTTGAATTTTTTTTATTTGTATTTTATTTCTCCTTTTGTTAATTAATTAATTATTTCATTATTATTGTTATTATTTGATTTGATTTTTCCCCCTTTTTTAAATTCATTATTTTTTTATTTCATTATTATTATTATTATTATTATTATTATTATTATTATTATTATTATTATTATTAACATTTTCATTATTTTATTTTTATTTATTTATTTATTTATTTATTTATTTATTTATTTATTTTTTGTAAACTTTGTGAACTGAAATGCAATGTCTACATTTAGCCCACTAAATATTCCCCTTTGAATAATCAAAAATCTCCCAACAAAATGGGTAAAAAAAAACAAACAAAAAAAGTAACTTTCCTTCTTAAAAATTCATTAAAAAAAAAAAAAAACATATAATATGCAATCGCATATTTTAGAACGGTGATAATAAAGTTATTTGAGTGCAAAGAAAAAAAAAAGTTTGGTAACGAATATGAATCAGTCAATTTCTCCGGCCTCGTCATGTAATGATGTCACACACCCGCTAGGGGGCGCACCCCTCAGTTTGAGAACTGCTGTCTTAGACACTTGCTAACTTGCAACTGTGAGTGTTTAACTTAAACAATCAACACACAAAAGTGAGAAACCAAACAAAAATGGACATAACGTAGGTCAGGTTTAACCACTGTAAAGGTATAGTCTACAATCCTTTTCAGAAACACTTTTTGTTATACTGGGTGAACTGGTCCTTCCATTCTGAGAGTGGTCACTACTTTACTTTATTTATTGAAAAACAAAAAAGGAATGAAAAGAATCAGACTTCTGTAGCTGCTGCAATCAATTAAAAAGTATAACCAATCCCTGCCATTTGGCCTGAATGGAAAGAACCAATCAGATGGCTTCATGTCTTCTGTCCCATGAATGCCATTGCACACCTTCTCTAATCTTCAATTTCCAGGTGAGTTTAGCTAAGTTATCTTCTTGTTTTTTTGCCACAGCACCCGATGAAGCACCGCTGATTCTCTCCGTCACGCCGCACACGACGACCTCCGTTCTCATCCACTGGCAGGTATGAGCCGACAGGGGGAGGGGTCTATTTTTAGATAGTAGTATAGAGATTTCTTAACAATATCGGCCTGAGAGTGGAGTGTCTTGAGGATGATGGAGTCAAAAACATAAGAGTACTAAGTGTTGTTCCTTGTGTTCCGTCACAGCCGCCCTCGGAGGAGAAGATCAACGGGATCCCGCTGGGCTTCAGGATCCGATACCGAGAGCTACTGTACGACCGCCTCCGCAGCTACGTCAGCAGTGCCTCCAGCTGGGCCGAGCTCACCGGTGAGAAAATAACTGCTGCAGCATTAGATGCTAACGGCTAACACAGGCACATTGATGAGCACATGACGAGCGAGTGGAGGCAGACATGGTAACATTTGGCCAAAAATGGTCCAAAAGTGGCAAAAACGTGGCAAGAAAAGAGTGAATAGTGACTAAAATGAGCCAAAAGCAGTCAAGAGTGGCCAAATAATGGGTAAATAAAAAGAAACCAGGTGGTATTTACTGTAATGGTAAAAGGGTATCTATAATGTGGAACAAAAAGAGACAAAATGTAGGGGAAAGAAGAAACAAGTGGTATTTATTTGACAAAAGTTAGCTTATTTGGATGAAAAGTGGATAAACATTTTTAAGAAAAGACAAAAATTGGATAAAAGTGTCAAAGAAAAAAAAAAGGGATATTTATTGGCAACGAGTAGCTAAAGTCTTAAAAAAGTGTCAGAACTTTTTGAAAAGGGGCAAAAAATGGGCCAAAAGCAATTAAGAGTGGCCAAAAAAAGAACCAGGTGGTATGTAATGGCAAAGTGTATCTTAAATTGCCAAAATGTGGCAAATGATAGTGAAAAAGGGCTTATGATGGATAGAAACCAGTTTCCCAGCGCTGATTGTCCCCATTGAGTCTTAATAATATTTCATCCAAAGCCGAGCTCCGTACAGACTCCTTCTGTTGCCAACTTTCTTCTGCCCGCCGGCTTTAAAACTTCACAGCCAAGCGTTTTATCAGCTCCAGGCTGTTATTAGGTTTACTCCAGAGCAGCTTTTTTTTCCCTTCGTGAACTCGCTCTATAATTTCCCACTTGCTGAATCATTGCCACCCGTTTTGGTGCTCTGTGATCACTGTGATTCCGTGTAGCGTTTCCCTCCTAAACCACCTAAGTGTTAGATTTTAAACCAACCTTAATGATATTGTTGGTCAATGAGCTCTTTTTGTGTGTCTTCCTCCTTTCGTCGTAGCGCCCTACACCATCCGCAATCTGAGCGATTCCTCCATCACCCACTACGAGTTGGACAGTAAGTTCTGCAATTCCTCAATTGAGGAAAAACAACTGTTTAAACATTTTTTTTTTTATCTTACTCGTTGATGTCCACATGCCATTTTATTTGAAAATGCTTTCAGCAGATGGTCACACACATTTCTCCCGCAGCTTTTTATATCCTCATTATTACATCGGCTAATGATGGGAATCTATAACTGGTTTTCTTCATTGATTGTATTCACACTTTTTTATCGTTTACCCCATTGCAGAATTAAGTAAACACAAACGCTACGAGATACGCATGAGTGTGTACAACGCCGTAGGGGAGGGGCCGACCAGTCCGCCACAGGAAGTGTTTGTCGGAGAGGCAGGTACGTACATTTGCCGCCGTCCTCTTATTTCAGTCGTTTGGACGCCAAAATCTCATTCAGGATATGATTAGATTGAATTGAATTGAATTGAATTTACAAATTTCTATCGCCTGATCATTTGGTATTTATTGTTTCCTGAAAAAATCCTGTAAAACCCTCATTTTAATTTTTCAGAAAGATAACAAATGAATGAATATTTTAGTTTATCAATACATTGAGGGATAGATTAGAATTTATCCCACATTTAGAATAATGACCAATCTGAGCGTTAACACCAGAAAGGAGAAAGTCTAATGTCTGTTTTTGTTTTAATTTGTCATTTAATAAATGTTTTCTTATTTTGTGTGTTTTTGGAGTCATTTTGTATATTTTTGTCATTGTTTTGTAAAGTTTTTGTCATTTTTTTGTTTTCATTACTTTTTTTTAAGCCGTTTTGTTGTTTTTGTATTTATTTATATGTGTTTTGGGAGTACATTGGTGTATTTTTGTCATTCTTTTGTGTATTTATGCTGTTGTTTTGTGTGTTATGAGTCAGCTTGTGTATTTTTGTTGTAGTTTGGTGTGGTTATGAAGTATATTGGTGTATTTTTGTTGTCGTTTTGTGTATTTATACTGTCGATTTGTGTATTTTTGTTACCATTTTGTATATTTTTCTGGTATTTTTGTCCTTTTTTGTGTCATCTTTTGTGTTTTGGGAGTAATTTTTGTCATTTTTGGAGCCACTCTGTGTGCTTAATTTGGGGACTGCAAAACCATTTTGGCTCCATGTTATTCTCAAAGCTGAATGATGATTCCCAAAGGAGACCAAACAAGTCTATGATTTACCTTGTGCGTCTTTGTCTCAGATTGACCTCATTCCTTCTACTGAATAACAATAGAAATACACTTTTATAAAGCACCAATATCTAACTGCTTCATTATTTCTGATGATGACCTCCAGTGCCCACAGCCCCGCCCCAGAACGTGATCATTGAGTCTGCGACCGCCACCCAGCTGGACGTGACGTGGGACCCTCCCCCTGTGAACGCACAGAATGGAGACATCCAGGGCTATAAGGTCAGAGCAACATTTTGACCGCTTTACGAAATAATCCACTTCCACCACTGCTCTGTGTTCTTTCTTTGCCTGCTATTTACATTTAATAGTCCTCATGAGACTCAGCCTGTTTGATATTAATCACTGGTAAATAGACATTTTTGCTTTTTTAAATAACTAGGCATTCCTGAGAGGTTTTCGATGAAAATTTTAATCGGCTGCTACATTTGCAATGAATAAAAGGAAGTCTTGTTTTTCCCCCTTAGGGGACATAAGCATTAGAAAGAGAAATGGATGTATTCCCTGCACGCCACCCGTAAACGTACATGAATATTTATTTGTGCCCTGTGTCGTTCCACGTAGGTGTACTTTTGGGAGTTTCAGCGCAAGAACGCGACCGAGCGTCTACGGACTCTTTTCATGCCGGAGGGGGGAGTGAAGCTGAAGAACCTGACCGGGTACACCACTTACATGATCAGCGTTGCCCCTTTTAACGCAGCAGGGGACGGACCCCGCAGTCCACCCACGAGGGGCCGCACCCAGCAAGCAGGTAAAGACCAGCCACAAACCATCCCATATCCGGATCTGGATCCTATTTTACAATAAACGCTATGAGAGGACTTAATGTTATGGTTTCATTTATTCAGAAAACTGTTTTTCAGGAAATTTACTTTGATGTTTCGGCTGTCAACTGCCAGTCTTCTTCAGGAGCGTCTGCTGATTGCTTTGATGCTTCCTGAACTTCTGCGTAACAATTCATGCAAGTTCTTCTTGTTTTCATTTTGAATAATAAAGAAGACAAATGGAAGACAAAAATACCTTGCTGAAATTATCGAGTCAAGTCAAGGAAACATCAAAGTGATTAGCAGACGCCTCTGAAGAAGGCTGCCAGTTGACAGTCAAAACATGTCAGGAGATCAAAGTAAATTTCCTGGAAAGCAGTTGTCTGAATAAATGAAAGCTTAACATATTTTTATATTTTTCAAAAATAACTTGCTGGAGTTTTTACGTGGAAGTCAAGGAAACGTCTACGACGATCAGCAGACGCCTCTGAGGAAGACTGACAGTTGACAGTCGGAAAAACATATCAGGAGATCAAAAGTAGTTTTTTCTGAAAAACAGTTGTCTGAATAAATCTGAAACTTTAACTTATTATTATCACAACACATTAAACACAAAACTCAGATGAAGGTCTGCATTCATTTTCTATCACTGGATAACGTGATCACCAGAAGATCCGTAACACGTAGCACGAGATTTCAAACTGGATTTTTGGCAGAATTTGAGATATTTGTCCATTTGTCACACTTTGTAGACATTCAGTCATCCGTTTTCCGGTGAAAAATAGCATGAGTACGTGATGTTTTCCCTAAAACAAGTAAGATTTATTATTACGTGTCAGAACCCAAATTCCGTTTTTCAGCAATTATGGAAAATCCGAGACCCTACTTATAAGTTGTGTAGTAACAGGATGATGTGAAGAATGCAGATAAATTAGAACTCTGTTCATTTTTCCTACAGCTGATGTTTAAGCCTATTTGGAAATGCAGAGACGTCTTTTTCGACCTGACTGAACCGTGAGGGAAAACATTTGATGTGACTATGATGCTAATTGTTGCTGTCAGAATGCCAGACGACGTTAGCGTAGCCACACAGTGATCAGCATACGTTCCCAATCAGCTGCGGCTCTCGACTTTGGCGCTAACTCGAGCTGTGTCGAGCTTTCCGTCCTTCTGTCTTCTCTTTATTATCCTTTCTCTGACTCGTGAGACTTCCCTATGAGTATTCCCATCTGCAGACATGTCAAAACTATATTTATCTTACCAATACCCCTGTGTGCACGATAGGGTGTTTTGGTTTCCTTTAATACTGCATTCAGACAAGTCAAAAATAAAACATAAAGCTGTTTGTAGCATCCTGGTTTCCCTCAGTGGTCCCTGTTGTGAGAGGAAGAGGCAGAAAAATGGGGGGGGGGGGGGGGGGACGAGGGAGCAGCATAACAGAGATAGTTATCCAATTTTTTTAGAAGACAAAGATGCTTTGTCCTCTCCAAGCGTCTCTACTGCCTCTTGACAATTTTAAAGAGAACAGGACAAACTGTGTGTGTAGCACAGCCGTGTTACGAGCTCAGCGTGTGCTAATGGGGTCTAAAAGGCCTGTGTGCGTTCATTGTTGATGGTGAATGACTGTGATCCTGGAAGTGATGTGGAGCCTCTTAACCTGGGTCCTAGTTTAGCAAAACCACGGCAGCGTCGAACAAGGACACAGATTCACTCCTAAAGGCTTTCTGTTGCACAACTGCTGCATCGGCACATTTTTGTGCAGCAGCGTGGGATTCACAAGACATGTTAGAAGCTGCAGATGTAAGCGTTGCAGGAGGGATGGAATCCCCTATTCAAAAAGAGCCTGGATCTACTTTGTGTGTTTTGCTCCAGGGACTACAAATGTCTTGCTCAAGATGTTACAGATGAGCCAAGAGCAAACACCGTGAAAAATTGTTTCCATGACTGCGTAAGCTAGCAGTTAGCGTTAGTTACATACATTATTTCCCTAACACAACATTTGTGGTCACAAACTAGCACAACCAACCAAACCACAGAGATTCTGTCCATTGGGCTTTTGTCTGTTGGGATTTTGTCCAATTAGATTTTGTCTGTTGGTATTTAATCTATTGGAATTTTGTAGATTGAGATTTTGTCCATTGTGATTATGTTTGTTGGGATTTTGTCTTTTTGAATTTTGCTTATTGGGATTTTGCCAGATGCTACCTTGTCCAATGACGTTTTTATCCAATGGGATTTTGTCCATTGATATTTTGTCAGTTGTGATTTTGTCAGTTTTTATATTGTCCAATTATGTTTTTGTTCATTGGGATTTTGTCCAATGCAAATTTGTCTGTTGGGATTTAGTTTTTTGCAATTTTGGCTTTTGTAAATTTATCCGTCGGGATTTTGTTCATTGGGATTTCGTCAGTTGTGATTTTGTCAGTTGTTTTATTGTCCAATTATGTTTTTGTCCATTGGGATTTCCGTGTTGTAGATTTTTTTTTTACTCTGATTGTTTCAGCTCCCAGTGCTCCCAGTTTCATTCACTTCACCGAGCTGACAACCACCTCTGTTAACGTGTCCTGGGGCGAGCCCACCTTCCCCAACGGCATCATTGAAGGCTACCGTCTGGTTTATGAGCCCTGCACACCTGTGGAAGGTAATCCTTTTAATGCTTCCTGGTTCATCTGTCTACGTTCTATTGTGCAGGATTAAGGCTCATGCTGTGAGGTATTTTAATGCATTTACAGAGGAATTAGTGTAATCGTTTGTCTTATTTAGTTCAGTGAAATTCAAACTTATCTAAGTTTTGTGGTGGGCGTTTTTAGTTTGCTGAATGCTTATTTTCATGAAGTTAATCAGCTCAGTATTGTTTACACTTCAACTTCTAATCATCCCATATAACACATGACTACATGACATATTTACCAGCATTGATTGCATCTCTGAGCTTGTGTGCTACCTGTTCTAAATATGGTGTGTTTGTCTAGAGTCTTCAGTGGCCTGTGCAGACTGTCCTCACTCCCCCTCCCCCCCAGGCGTCAGTAAGACAGTGACGGTGGATGTGAAAGGGAGCGGCCCCCTGTGGTTGAAGCTCAAAGACTTGGCGGATGGAATCACGTACAACTTTCGGATACGGGCCAAGACCTTCATCTACGGGCCCGTGGTGGAGGCTAATATCACCACTGGGCCAGGGGAAGGTAAATGTGCTTATGTTGGTTAGTCAAGTGGTTCTCAACCTTTTCAGCCCGCGACCCCCAAAATAAAGGTTCCAGAGACCGGGGGCCCCAACTCTGCCTGAAGGTGGTTGAACACAGTCATGAACATTGAAGAACAGTCCAGGTCCATCTATGAGGGGGAGTAAAGGGGAGATATTTTTGGGGTCCATCCATAAAGTCAGCAAAATGATGGTCCATTGTTCTATGAATCTGTGATAACCACATTTATTTATTCATCTGAATAATATCCAGTGTTATCCAGGAAGTTTATTATTAATTCTGTCATAGTATATAATCATCTTAAAGATGTAAATCCTTGTTTCAATCAGAAATAAAATGGGTTAAAAGTGACCAAAAATGGTGGAAACGGTGGTGAAATGGGGTTTAAAAAACCACAGAAATTGGTTAAAAGTTGTAAATTAGAGTGACAAAAAACGGACAGAAAAAGTGATAAAAACGGTTTAAAGTGTCAATATTGGAACAATTAGTTTAAACTTTCAAATAACGGGTATGACAAATTGTGTCAAAAGTGACAAAATTGGGTCGAAATGCGAAAATGCCTTGAAAGTGGAAAAAATGTGCAGAAAAGGCATTGACATTTGATAGAGAAGTGGCAGAAATGGAAGTGATGTAGCAACAATACATTAAAAAGAGCAAAATATGGCAAGAAAAAGTGGTGAAAATAGGTTAAAATATGACAAAATTAGGTGTAGTTGCGTAAAAATGGTAAAAATAAGCAAAAACGGGCTCAAATTGTTTAAAATAAAAAATCTTTGTTTCTTGAAGGCATCTGGTGACCCCCTCTCAGTGTCTTGCAAACTCAAATAGGGTCTGACCCACAGTTGAGAACCCCTGGGTTAGTCAATGTTCAATGTAACTGTTGTGAAAGTTGGAGTTTCTTCTTCCTCAGGTGCCCCTGGACCTCCTGGCGAGCCGTTCATCACACGCTACAGTTCAGGTCTGACCATTCACTGGACCAGCGGCGAACCGGGACGCGCTCCCATAACGCGCTACGTCATCGAAGCCAGACCTTCCGGTGGGTTCCGTTGTTTTAGCTTCTGGAACAGGTCATGAAAGTCTTGGGTGAAGTGTTGGACATCTGCTGCCACGGAGTCTGTGTCTGTGCTATTTTAATGGCTTATTGATTCCGAGACTGAAGTCGAAACAATCGGGGTCTGGTTTCAGCTGTGATTGACACGTCCTGGCAGTGCCATCGGGGTGATGAATGCTGGGTGACTCACCTGAGGGGGTGTGGAGATGGGCCTCAACACTTGCAAGTGAAAATCAAGAGGGCCACATAGAATTACATTTGTAAAAAGGTTAACAGAGGCTGTTGGATGGTAATATATAGTGCAGGGGCTTGTCTGGGGGATGATGAAGATTGTTAAGTCGTCCCTCGAGGCCCCCCCCCTCCTCCCCCTCCATCTTCTCCTATTCCTTCGCCGATGGCTATAACTCTTTGCAGTATCGCATAACCTTGTCCTCGGGTTAAATGACATCAGCTTTTTTTTTTTTACTTTTTTTGTCAAACTTCAGCTACGGTACATGACAGATGGACTCTGCTGTTTGTTTACGTCTGTGCGCTCTATTAAAAGACTCAAACGGAGATTGATATTTACACCAATGTGTAATAAATGATCGCTGGCGGGATTCCCGTAGCCAGCAGAAGCCACCTTACACTGTTTCACTTGAAATATGGTCGCACCACTATTTATGTTGTGCATTTCGGTCGCTGTAAATTTCACTGGGAGCAGTGAAATTGATGGATTGGGTAATATTTGTAGGAATTATCAATTACCCCTCAGATCAGCCAGCCAGGCAGTCATGGGCTTGGTGATAAACACACACTGGTTACAATAACATATTGAATTTGTTTGGATCCAACTTTTCTCATCTTTTCTTTTTTAACCTAAACTAAAAACTTCTCTACAGATGAGGGTTTATGGGATATCTTAATCAAGGACATTCCCAAAGACGCTCGGTCGCACACGTTCAACATGGATATCCTGAAGCAAGGGGTCAGTTATGACTTCAGGGTCATCGCGGTCAACGACTACGGCTACGGCGCTCCCAGTTTACCTTCTCCTTCCATCTCAGGTGAGGTTTCTTGTGTCTTCTTTATGCTGTATGCTTTAGGACATCCTCAGGTCTCAGAGTGAGGTATCAGATTTCATTTATCAGACCAAACTGGATCATGACTCAGCACAACCTCTGTCAGATGAAAAGGCCTCACTTTTCAAACCAAACGCCTTCAAATGACACTACCTCAGGCTTCATAATAAAAGTCATCAGACTCAACGACCTCAGGCTGTAAAACATGACAGGGCATTTTATTTTGAAAGGAACCGGAAGTACACACAATGAGTTAAAAAGCCGTTCATCTCATTTCTTTTTTTTTTTTTGCAAAATTTAAGACTTATCAACGTGTTGTTTGATTAATAAATACATAATATTTTAACTTTTTTTCAGGAAATTAGATCTCCGGCATGTTTTGACTTCCAACTGTCAGTCTTCCTCAGAGGCATCTAGTGATTGCTTTGATATATCCCTATGAGTTTTCTCATAAGGAAAGCCTCAAAGCATCTACTGATCGCTTTTATGTGTTCTTAGGAGTTTTTCCTTGGCATTCAGGGATACATCAAAGCTGACAGTTGGCAGTCGAAACATGTCAGGAGATCTAGTTTCCTGAAAAAAAGGTGGCTGAATAAATCAAACCGTAACACTATTTCAAAAAAAGAAGACAGAATGAACTTGTTGGAATGAATAAATACATCAGTTTAAAGAAAGGTTGATTTACCGTAACGTTAAAAAAAAAAAAAGAAAACTTTCAACTTTCAACTCTCCTATCCGAAGCAGCACGTATTGGTTACGTCATGTGTATTTCCGATTTCTTCAAAATAAAACGCCATGTCGTGTTTTACGTCCTGAGGCTGTTGAATCTGATGACTATTATTTTGAAACCTGGTAGCATTTGGTTTGACAAATGACTGATGTTTTCCTGATACCACGCTCTGAGATCTGTTGATGTCCTAAAATGTACGCCGTTCTTCTTGTGTTGAGTCATGTTTGGATTTTGACTTTATTTGTTTTACTTGTTTCTCCAGCTCAGAAAGTGGCTCCTTTCTATGAGGAGTGGTGGTTCCTGGTGGTGGTGGCTCTGGTAGGATTAATCTTCATCCTGCTGCTGGTTTTCATCCTCATCATCCGAGGACAAAGCAAGAAGTACTCGAAAAAGTCAGAATCAGGTAAGGAGCGTTAAATTATGCATTTAATAAAAGCATCTCTTTATGCGTTTGCCAGGAAAAAAACCCTTCTATTACACCTCTAACCCCGAGTGCTCGAGATGCTGATGGGTTGACTTTTTTTCCATGACGCAGATCACAAGAGGATTTAATGATTTATTCGGTTTTTAAAAAAACGGAGTTAACTTCTGAGTTCGGCCGTGATTCAGAATGTTAATGTGTGAATTTGTTGGCTGAGCAGCAGGTGAACAAAACGATGGCGAAACAGGAGCAGAGGGCATGCTTGTCCCATTCATTGCTCTTCTGACATCAGCGGGTATTTCTCACGGCTCAGCACTTTCGCTGTGGCCGTTTAGCTCCCAGTTAGGGAAGGGGGCGGGGCTCCCTGCGGGGTCACTGCCCATTCTTTCTGAGTGACAGAGTAAAAACAAGAGGATCCTTCACACTCTGGGACAAAGATGTTCTCAAAGCCTTCATATTATTCCCCCTTTAGGAATTTGGCTCTAACTGGACATTACCAGTGCTTTTCTTTTTACACAGGGATAACTTGGCTTTTTTTTTCTTTAAATATATCGTAAAAAGTCATGTTGGAATGACTGAATGTCATCAGTTTGAACTCAAGATAAAAACCTTTTAATAAATCATAGTGTCTCCCAAAAATCATCAAACCCTAAATAGTTGCTGAATCATCATTTAGAATGTTTTTTTTTATACTTTATTGCAATAATTAACAAAAAAAAATATGTTCCACAGAACTGTCACCGAAAGTACACTGTGCATTAATTAAATAATTGAATAAGTCAAGAAACAACAAACAAAACAGAACAAAAATAAAACAATGAACACAAAAAGGGGAAAGCAAAAGTTGAAAAGACATAAAAGGAAATTGGGGATAAATAAAAAGGGTAAGCGCATTTTTGTCACACATGAAATTATGTAATTGTGTAGTCTGCTTAGTCTATTTTCAGTCATTTTTTGCAAGTTGTCTCTAATTTTTTACATTATTTCATTTAGAACGTTGTAGTCGCTAGACAGGGCTAAATGGGTTTTATTCACTAAAAGATAATCTCTTGCTGTTTTGTTCCTATAGTTTGTCTTGTTCATATAAGCAACTTTAAATAGAGCCAAAGAAACAAACTCAATCATCGTTTACCAACTCTTAATCACGCTAAAGTAGCGTTAGAAGCTAGCTTGCTAGGTCAATTGCTAACATCTCTAAATCACACTAATACAAACTTACTTTAAATGCGTAGGCTAATATAATTGTGGAACAATTCAAAATTCCGTCAAACGAGACCTGGGTATCTTATCTTTTAATTGCAAAGATAATTGCTAAATGATGCTAAACTAAGGCTAAGGCTAGCTGTTTGCAGTTTCCTCAAGATAATGTAGGCTGATCTTTATCCTAATGAAATAAAAACCTATATTTTTAGACAGCTTGAATAAGTCATTTGAAATACTAAATCGATGCAATGCAAGTTAACTTTTTCATCTGAAGCTAGGCTAATAGGTTAAGCTAGCAGGGTGGAGGATATTTGTCATGTGAAGCAGAATTTAGCAGATTTTATGTCGTCTGACGCTAGGCTAATAGGTTAAGCTAACAGGGTAGAGGATATTTGTCATGTGAAGCAGAATTTAGCAGCTTTTATGTCAGCTTTAATTAGTTTTTGTTGTGTTTAAACTAAATTTAAATACTGTTTCTTTCTTGACTTTGATTGCTTTTTAATTAATTTTTGGTTTTTTTTGGGTTTTTTTTTTTTTTTTTTTTTTTTTTTTTATGTAAATGTCATGAAACTAACCTGCTTGTTGTCTGGCCTGTGGTCACACAGTGTCTCTGTACGTGTGTCCAGGGAACAATTCAAACTGTAACGCTTTGACACACGGAGACATGGTGAGCCTGGACGAAGGCCGTTTTCCAGCACTGGAGCTCAACAACCGAAGGCTGTCTGTGAAAAACTCCTTCTGTCGGAAGAATGGCGTCTACACGAGGTGAGAGAACAGTGGACACTGGTTTCAATGGAGGAACCAGATGGTGAAATAATGAAGTTAATAAAGTCATCCATGGAATGTTTAGCTCATGCTTGAAAATAGCCTATACTTCGGCATGAGGTAGAAAAAAAACCTGCGGACAAATCATCAATACTGTATAAACACAGACTGAAGAGACATTTTCTTTCTGTTCATTCTAATTCCATAGCTCTTTTTTAACCCATTCATCATGACAGCAGTTACCTGATGGTTGGTAAAGTCCTGATACTTATACAACACCTATTTAAATGCCTTGATTTGATTTTTACTTGCAAAACTGTGTGTGGGTCACCCAATGGTTCCTGGTCTACTTAGGAATAATGTTCAAGGAACTGTACAACACATACCTAAGTATTAAAACGTTGGATTGAAATGCTATCCCTCCATTGGCTCTCTATGGGAGCGGATATACGAATATTTCTCCTGACTTGGAATATCCAAACTCATCCGTGTCTGGTCTTTTATCCAGAATTTCCTTTTGAAAGGGCAGAGTTTTGCATATTGTGTTCCTGAGCTAAATTTGTTATAATCAACCGCTGTGACAAACCTGAGATTAGCCTTTATTTTTTTATACTTCACCATGGGAACATTAATGCGTATTCAGGCCATAGGCTAAGTCAAAGAAAATGGAGAGGGAGGTCATAAGTTAACAGATTTAGAGATGTACTACTTGAACTTTGGCTACAGTAGTGAAACCCAAATCCCATCACCGATTATAGATTAATGCCACATCTTGATCTCTCACCTCAGAGTAGCAAAGACAGGATGAAGTCTTCCACCCTAACACGCTCTTAATCCGACTGAAATGCTTCTACATCAGAGTGATGACTCTGGGAAAGCCTATTATTCTTGATTTTATGGTGTTTTTTGCTACATTATGACCAGTTATTCATGGTTAAACAATAGCCTACAGCTTGGCAACATTGTATGATGTTCTCATCCACTACTGATGCCAGAATGTTCCCAAAAACTCTGACAAAGTGACATTTCTGATGATTGAAATTGTTCACAAAACAATGGCGGATGTTTACATGGAAGATGCTACAGAAAAACCCGAATTCGGTCGAATGGTAAAAAAACAGAATAAAAGTCATTGTCCTGCTTGTCTGGCAAAGAAAAACAAGCATTCACGGAATGAAGAAAGTAAAAAAAAAAAAACATCTTAAAGAAACTTTTCTGCTTTGCCGCCTTCTTGCATTCTTTTACGGGAATCTAAATCCCACAATGCAATGCAAACTTTCCCAAAGTTCAAGTCACATGACCATTTGTGTAAATTCTTAGTAAATCAAGTAAATTCTTCTGTTTTTCGGAAGAAATACTTTTGATTTATTGATGTATGAGGCCTAAAATGTTGTTAGTTATCATCCCCAGCAGATTGAAAGTAGATTTCTGCCTATTTAAAATAAGTAATTTTAGTCATGGAGAGGGTTTTCTTGTTGCAGAGCTGATTCAATCATTAAAGACAGATTTCTAGAATTGAGAAGACGATCAAAAAATATGCAGAACATGGATAAAAGCCTTTAATGGTGCTAGCCCAGTCTTGTCAACCCTCCCTGACGTCAGGAATACACGAGTGTGTCTGCTGATCTGTTATTGTGCGTTTGCAATGTGACTGAGTAGTGAAAGGTCCAGCTTCACGTGGTCTTGCTACATGTATCTGCCCCTGTAGCAGTAGTTCCAGTAGATTAACATGATTCTAAACACTTGAGTGACAAAGCTCTCCAACACTACAGGCATGCTAATGAGTCTCTTTGGGCAATCGTAGCAAGGGAAGAGTCGGGTAATGAGTAAAGACCTGGAGCAGATTGGATTTCAACCCCTTGCTTCTCATTCCCAACCTGACATGCCGTTGACTGAGTTTTGCTGCAGGATTAAACCGACCACTGGCAATCCAGCAGAGTTGATAAATAATTCACGCCTCGCTCGACAGCGTGCGAGAGTCGAATGAGTCCGAGATGAAAAGTGGGCTCGGACTCTTCAATGTTTTTAAACAGGCAGTTCATCATATTGTCTCGGAAGGCTCGCAACCGTGTTTGCTCACATGGGCTGTGAGAGGGTTTGCTGAGAGCGCTGCCGAGGAATACATGCTGACGCTTACTTCAGCGAGCACTCGGGGGGGATAAAGTCCGCAGATAAAAATTCAGGGCTGTGATTACGACTTTGTTGAGATGCCTCACACTTGGACTACCTCAAAGTTGGATCTCCCGTGGGAAATGATCCCTGTTGTTACTTTTTTCAGAATGTTGTCTGTGTTTTATGATATTGTACATTGTTGTGAGGGAAAGAGATTTTGGAAGTGAGCGTGATAATGAGACGGCTCAAGGATTACTTTTAAATTCTGGTATTTGCATGTGTAATGCCAAAAGGGTGACAAGATATTACACTTTTTCTAGGATTTAGGGTGAAAAATTGAACTTAAATAGGATATAATGTCCAATAGCTATAAAACTAAACATGAATAGAACAGTGTTTAGCAAAAAGCAGTTTTCTACATTTTGTTTTGGTAGCAGGAAAATTCAGATATATTGGTTTTCATGATTTCACTGTGATTTTAGGCAACTTAAAACCTGTTTTATTTTTCAACTTTACATACACTGGAAAAAAAACAACGTGTAGAATCTACTTGATTAAATTAAAGCAGTGATTCTCAAACTTTTTCTGTTGCGCCCCCTTTGAAGAATTGAATTGTTTTTCTTAGATTAGAAAAATAGATTAAAAAAAAAAATCGTAATTATTGAAAAAGTTTAAATTGTTACTATTCTTCATCAAAACACATAAATATAACATAAAATGTGCACTAATAAAGAAAAAGAAAAGAAATTAAGGTAACAATCTTTATAGTTTAAACAATGAAAATTCTCATCTTGTTTTATACTAAAAAAAAAATGTAAAATGTATTGAGCATTTGTAGTTGAATTGATTTATGCTACATTTTTGGGGTAAATTGGATAATTATTATAATCTATTCTCAGTGATGGCTTCTTGCTCACATCTTTAACATTCATTCATCCAAGTATTTCATTGACATAGAATTGATTTTATTCTATTATTGACTTTTGGCTATTTCTGTCAAGTTGGTGACATGGCAACAGTTCATCATTGCCGCTCACACATTGATTAAGAACATCATTTGAGCTACAGAAACGCTGCAAGGATTTATCTCCAAGTGTTACTTTTGTTAATATGTGTCGTGTCGACATTAAACTGCGCAATATGTGAAACTTAAACACAAAGTTAATGTAGTTTGTCAAAAAATGGCTATTTTTGTTAATATCCAGTTCAAAACCACAACAAGCTGCACTCCAATTGTTGTAATAAAATATTTAAATTCTAACATAATTCAGTTTTAGGTTTAAAAACAGAATTGAGAAGAAAAAGTGCACCCAGATTTAGCCATTTTACTGATGATTGAGTAAACCATAATTTACTAGCCAAGGTAAGTCACTAAAAGTATCCGACAGGCGTTAACTGAAAAAAACTGTGGGGGAAACAAAGGCATCAACAGCTTTCTTTACTGTCATATTCACTTAAAACAGTCCTGACAAGAGCATGACATTTAAAGAAAGTGTATTTTATCTCTTTGTCCTCCTTTCTTTCTTTGTTGTTTTTTTTGGGGGTTTCTTTCATCTTTCAGGATCACCAAACGCCTCGTCATGCTCCAGTCCTCATTTAAACCCCCAACCACATTGTTCGCTCACCTCACTTACACTTTTAGCAGATAAATGACAGATTTGATCGCTGCAGTGTGCCACCGTCAGTTTAATCTGTGCCCCCACTCATCTCGCTCAGATAACATTCGCCGAAGCAAAGCCAGAGGTTGCCATTTGTTTGATGAACCCTTGAGCAATGGTGTAGTTAGTGATTGAATCACAGACGTTGAATCATTACATCGTTAGCTTAGTGCTAATTTCATTATTTTTTGGTGAAGGTAGTTTTTGTTTTGTGTGTTTTTGCTAGATTATATTAAACGATTCTCTTAGTTTTGTTAGCTTTAGCATTTAGCTGGCCCTAACCTACAAATACTACAGATACAGTACATTCATATCTTTACATTTGTTATTTTTACGTCTCCATACATAATTTTGGATATGAATTGTAACGCTTAGTCTATAAATGCTAGCAGCTAATAAGATAGCAGCTATAAATGCTAGTAGCGCTGCCTTTTAGCTTAAAGATTCGGGGTTGGAGTTTATACAAACACTTTTTTATGCATGTACTTTACTCAGTTCTCTTTAAGAATTTCTCATTTAAAATAATACATGTCTTTTCATGAATGTTGTCCAAAATGTATCCCAGAATCCTTTTCGTTCCATTTAAAATGGCTTCCAACAGACTCTTAAACTGCCAATTATCCTATCTTAAGTTTTTTTTCTTCTCTTAAACAATTAAATATTTATGTTTCTATGTGAGGCATTTTTAATCACAGATCTTTTAAGAAGTACAATTAAGATATTTTGGAACTTGTTTGTAAAACTGTGGAAAATCCCTTCAATACTAATTCATTCATTTGGAAGTTTGGGTATTGTTTTATGTGTTTTTGTGTTTTTTATAATACATGACTCTGATGTAATTGCCATGCATAGCTTCTGTTGGGTTGTTGGTTATTAGAGACCCAGATGTTTTCAAGTCACATGATTGACATTTAAAAACATTTCACTTTGTGTGACCCCAAATTAAATTCACGAGTCACCCAGTCGTAAAACACATAACAAACAAATACAAAATTACAAATATTTGCACAAAAAAACCTACACAATTTATTCCGAAAACTCACATGACAACTACAAATGTACACAAAAATTACAGACAAATGAACAAAACGAGAACAAAAATGACTCCAAAACACAAAATTACAACAAAATGACAACGCAATGCACAAAATGACTCTTAATAATACAAAACAACAAGAAAATACACAGAATGACAAAAAAGTACACAAAGCTACAGCATAAATGCACAAAATGAGCTTAAAAACACACAAAACCCAATAAAAATGCACATAATGACTCCAGTAACAACAAATAAACACAAAACAACAAAAATATACAAAATAACAACATAAAAAGACTAAACCCGTCATTATTTCCCATAATAATTTTTAGATTGCTCATTATTCTGAATGCTCTGACGATATTCTGATCATTTGGTCCTCAGATCACACATTCACCTTCTTGTCTCTGATTTAGATTATTCTTAATATGGTGAACCGCGGAAACACTGTAAACCATTTTCAGACAAGTTATATAAAAAGGGAGTTTTCCATTTCTCCTGTTCCAGGTCTCCTCCCAGACCAAGTCCAGGAAGTCTTCACTACTCGGACGAGGATGTCAGCACCAAGTACAATGACCTCATCCCTGCAGAGAGCAGCAGCCTGACTGAAAAACCCTCCGAGGTCTCAGACTCGCAGGTGCAGTAGCCAAATCTCCTCTCACAAAATGTGCTCACTGTCCCTGTGTGTGTGTGTGTGTGTAATCGTCTCTGCACCATCTTCTCCAAGTCATGAGGAGTCCGGCTCTGCATTGTCTACTGTATTGTGTTTTTTGTGCGTCCATGCTGTTCACCTAATCCACCTGATTGCATTGAGGCTGTAAAGGTCATGACATACAGCTCTAGTAATACACTGGCGTAGATGAGAGATTAATGACTCTGTTCAGGAACCTGTGGAGAATGTCACTCTGCAGACAATCCACCTGAGACCGAGGCCACTGCACTCAGACACTGTTATGTAAAAGGACGGCGAGGATTTGAAGTATGTTTCGGTGCTGCGATTCAAAGCGGCCCCTCCAGCGAGACAAACTAGCCAACTTTCCTTTCCATTATGTCAGTTCACAGATGGAAAAGAACATCCTTGTGGAAAATTCCAGTATTGTGTTACATTTTTGCCCCAGCTGTCCCTCTCAGCCTTATTTAATGCTGTAGAAAAGAAAAATCAAAGACCGTGCTTTGGGTTTCTTGCGACTTTTTTAAAGCCTACTCCGTCTAGACTGATAGATTACCAAATACCGAGGCTTTAATGTTTGACTTTTGCTCTCTTTTCTGTTTTAACTCTGCCCAGTAAGTAGATGTGATCGATAATTTAGGCTTTTCTTTGCCACGTCTCTAACTCCCTATTGATCAGTCTGTCTGCCATCCCAACTCTATCTTATTTAATATTTTTTCTGCAGTCATTATTCTGTTTTCATACAAAGTTTCTTCCTCTTGCATCTTTTTTGTAACATAAAAGTTGTTTTTGTTTGTCACCCATCTCTGTAGCTCCCTGTGGTTTTGATGGAACTGAGATGAAAGCATCGAGGGAATGAAGTCCTGAATTCCCTTTACTTTTGTGCTTCCATCACTTGTGTCTTTCATCTTGGAATTTTTAATTTTTCACTCACTGGTTTTTTTTTTTTGTTTTTTTTTTCTAGTTTTCTCTCAAATGAATGCGACTTGGGTGTAAATTCCACTGCCAGATATCTCTCCCCACCTGATCTTATCACAGTCTGAGTCCGACTTCCAGATCAAATGAAAAACTCCTGAATGAATCACTACGGACAGGACCTTTCGCGTTGGCCAAACATCCTCTGAAATGAAGCTTTTTGACATTTCATCACTTCACTGACATATCTAGCGTTCACGCTTGTGGTATTGCCAGACATGACTCGAATGCTGTAAATGCCCCCCTGTCAGGCCGAGATGGTGATGCCAGACTTCACATTGAAGATGTTGCCGATGTCTTTGATGGACTAAAGTACACAGAGTCCCGCCTGTTCCTCCGAGGCTCTGACAGTCTACTATATCAGCACCCAGTGGTGCTTTGGAGAAATCCAGGAATGTTCTTTGAAGTTTTATTGAGCGGATAACTGTGTCCCATCTGTCCTTTTCAATCCCTTTGGCTTGACGATTGTTCTCTTCTTCAAGCCAACCAAGCCACCATTACTGCTCTGTCTTCTTTCAGGTAGACACCTATCGACTTCAGAGCACACGCTCTGCCCTTTTCCTTGAGCTCGTCTTCTGGAGCTTCACTGTACTGTTTGTGTGTCGTCTGAGGACGAAACCCGTGGATGACGAATGATCTCATCTCTGAGTCAGAGATGAATTGCAGATTACACGCTTGCCGCATAATGGCATTCCTTTGGAGACAGACGAAAATGTTTTCTCCACCCTTTCACTCCCTGTCTGCTACTGTAGCTTTACTTTGGCGGGGACTCAACAGAGAATAGTCTCTGCTAGGTTTGAAACAATCCCCAGTGATGATGCACTGATTTGTGTATACTGGCCCCATTGAAAGCATGATGTCATGACGAAAAAATAGGCCAAGAACCAAACCCTGAAATATGAGGTATAAAGGTCTAGTAGTCAAACAATATACATATTGATCTGTCCTTTTAAATGATTGAACAACATCTTCTGCGTTGGCATTGGCTCATTGACCAATAAGATAGTTGTAGGTTTGCAAAAGGGCAGAAAACTTCAGGTAAATTTCCACAAGAATTTAAGCTTGGGAATTTTTGTAATACATGTATTAAAATAGTAAAAATAGAAACTTTTAATGGGAGTTATTAATTGGAATTAACCAGAATTTGGGAGTAACGTTTGAACAACTGATGCTGTTTTCTTTGTTTTTTTTTTTGAGATGATGCTAAAATATATTTTTCCATCCCTGTTAAGGGGACCAACCTTCAATTTAAAAAATGTCTCAGTATTTATTATGGAAAGTAACCAACTTTGAAAATTCGCAGAATTTTTCAACCTGAGATGAAATTTTATGTTTTGTTTAGCGTGGTTGCTAATTATATTTGCTGTGATACAGTTATATAAAATTACTCCCAATTTCTGCTTAATTACAATAAATAATTCCCATTGAAAATTTTTGAATATTCCTAAAATTCCCGACCTTAAGTTTCCTACCTGTTTGAACCTCTAGACTGTTGTCAAATACTAAGTTAAGTGAAAGTTGGTGAAAGATTGTGAGAAATTCTATAAAATTTCTGTACGGGCTTTTATTTTGAAATCATAAGTGCCATTATAGCAATATCTTCTTGCTTTATCAACCAACGAACTTACAGTTTGTGTGGCTGTTATTGTCTTCTGGGGATGAATCCCTACTGTGATGACCTCATCAATGAGTGAAACCTAGACAAACATCATCACCCAACTCTCCCCACCCCCTCCTGGCTCCCTCCCTTTTTATCCTCTGCTGTTCCTCTTTGCAATAATCCATAACTAGAGGACAAAGGACTGACCCACTCTGTGACACTGGGCTATCCATTCATTTTGGGGGGATGGGGCCCCTGTTTGCTAGGAGATTGTTTACCATGTTAAAAAGAATCTGGCTCAAAATGTCTTGTGTCAAACTCAAGGGCCCAGGGGCTAAATCCGGCCCTTTAAAGCATCCAATTCGTCCCACAGTAGGAAGTAGAAACAACAGAGAAAACATGAATCAGTGTGGAAATTACCAACTAATTCAGTTGTAGATATCTAAGCCCCTTTAAATACACAAATTCAACGACACGGCAAGATATTTTCCAGTGCTTTTATCACGCGACAGTTTTCATTGTGATCTTATCACAGTTGAAACAGTCAAAAGGATGTTCCAGTCTTCTAAAATCCTGCAATTTATTACAAAGAAATAATTGCCCTAAATTACACAAACATTGATCACCAAATTATAGACTTATGAGGAGATCTAGCACTGACATTTGTCATTTATTGCTTGGATATTGTTGGTGCCTTACATTCCGTGGAGGTCAGTAATACTTGGAATAGCAAATGAGGGTTAAAAAACAAGAAAGAAAGAAACTGCTCTTTTTTCACCTAAAATCTTAAGCCCACTTGAGATCAAACTACTCTGTTTTTGGCCCCTGGACGAAAATTAGTTTGACAGCCAAACAGTTCCACATTCTCAGACTGTTTCAGTTTTTTAATCAGATTAAAATAAAGCAGGTTTGACCAAAAGTTAGGTGTCAAAGGTCAGAGTTCCTTTCCCTCTTGCTGATACTAATCAATTGCATCATCTCTTTAGCCTGCGTCTGTTTCTTCGTCTACATGTTTCACCTCCACAACGCGCTCCCTCGGTTTGCATTTAGCGGTCGTAAACAGGTACACAAGGCAACTTTAGTAAGCCAAAGATAAAATAAACGACCATCAGGAGGTTTCACTGCTTAATTGGATAGATTTCTTAATCTCTTTCTCTGCCTAATTTAACAACATAATGGTGAAAAAATGTTTAATAATTGACACAGGCAAAGTAAAACGTGTCTGTCTTTGCTTCTCCTTTGCATAAATGAGGTGGTTGCTCCCTTGGGATCGAAGAGCAACGCAGCATTTAATGCCTTAAGTCTGTTTTTTTCCCAGCATTCAGCTAGTAATTAGCTGCTAATGAGCTGAAGTGAGGAGCTCGTATCATGGGGCAGTGCCACCCCCACTGGCAAACCGTTAAGCATCTTTACTTTACATTTAGACCCCTGGAGTAATTGGAGAAATAATGTTGATCAATCCAAATGCAGAGTGCCGACAGAGGGGTGGACACATGTGTCGGAACATCGGTTGTGTGCGCTTCGTGGCCAGGCTGGGGCGCAATCAAGTGGGACACTTTTCTCTGTGTCAATACTTGCTTCTGCATTCTATCTTGTTCACCAGTCGCTAGAATGAGTATCTTCAGCTCTCACTGTGGTGGTAATTCTTTCAGCGTGAGGTAACGTCACTAGAAGAGCATCGGTGGGTCTTGTTATTCCTCCGTAAACAGATCTTGTTGTGTTGGGTTGCTAAACTTGCTGCCGTTGCTGTGATGCTATTCGAAACTGGTTGCCCTCAAATGTTTACTTTACAGCTAGGGTAATACAGCGGCAACACAAGGGGGTGGAGCCTATGCAGTCCTGCTTTTAATACCTTTTGTGGAAAAGTTTTTAGTCATTGTCTTTTGACTAAAATACAACTTAGTTTTAGTCAAAATGTAGTCATCAAGACTATTTCAACTATAGTCTAGTTTTAGGGTGCATTCACGCCGATTTAGTCCCAGACTCGGTTCGTAAGGGTGGATGACTGGTGACAATTTTATCACCTTGGTTTGGCTCTGTTTACATTTAGAGCGCAACTTCTGACCCGTTCCAAACAACGTCTGGTGCCGTTTCATGAGCTAACCACTAGCGGGGGCTGTAACTGTAGTAGAAACTTCTCCAGGCAGAGAAACAGAAACCCAAAGAAGAGGTTTTCAGCAATGAGTCAAAGCGAGCGCTTAAGATTGCGCAGAAACTTCTGCCTGCTCTGTTTGTTCTTTCACAACAAGTTGCCGTACTTTTGGTGTTTAAAGCCCTGTTTTGCGCTGTCGTCAGCAATACCGTGTGCTCTCTGTCATCACCGATACTTTCTGTCTTTGATCCGCTCCGAGACTGGCAAAATGTTCCACTCTAGACTTTGTTTGCGTGTTCACACCGACCAAACAAAGCGGACTATCCGAGCAAACACATTTTATAGTGTTTTAACCGCTCTAGGAACTGTCAGTGTGAA
The DNA here is from genome assembly GCF_900634775.1 of Gouania willdenowi. Taxonomy (NCBI): domain Eukaryota; kingdom Metazoa; phylum Chordata; class Actinopteri; order Blenniiformes; family Gobiesocidae; genus Gouania; species Gouania willdenowi. The sequence continues at coordinate 4,145,230 of NC_041062.1, read as the reverse complement.
TGCAAACTTAATCACCTAAATGACTTAAAGATGTTAGTCGAATTAATCTATTAAACATATAGTCAACTAAAGTATAAAACATGAGTTTATGCATTTAAAAGTTAAATTACCATTTATTAACCTGATATGGAGTGGTATTAGTGTTTATTGTAATCAGAGGCAGATTTGATGTGATCAACGCCAACCCAATCAGCTTACATCCTATTGGGTCAAAAGTAAGTTTTCATTGGGTACCATAGAAAAAAGTTTCATTTTTTAATAGTTAACAAATATCCATATATTTTGATATGGTTTTCGTTTACTTGTTGTTGGGGTTTTTTTGTAATAACCTCGTTACTGTCACTTAAGAAGACTTGTTCTATGATAATCAAGCACGTGGATTTTCTGTTTTAAACATTTGCAAACCTTGCCAACATCCTGGAAAGACAATCCTTCATATAGGGGCTTTGACATACTGTAGGAGGTTTGGGCCATGCTAAGGCAGAGGGAAACCTGAGACTAACACCATATGCTTCACATATGCGGTGCACAATATTCCCCCCCCAAAAAACCATGCTCTGGAATGTATCTTTGAACGTATGCCAACGTAACAATGAAGTGTGATTATTATAGTCTGACAGAGCAAAGGAAGAGAAAACGAGTCACAGTTATGGGCTGCATATCTCTGGACAGAACAGACCTTTGTTCCTTCACTTTAGTAATATACCTAATGCACGCCTAAAGCAGTCGCTTTGGGAAATGATCAGGTGACGAATTTGGCAACGGGTACAGCATGAGTTCATTGCGGCCAGTTGATTAATCACTTACCAATTGGCTGCTTCTTTTCAAGGCAATTCAATTAACGTGAGCAATTCTTGCTTAGAGTCTAGCCGTAGTGTTTCTTTTCCCTCTAACAGTGGAAATGATTTTTTTTTTAAAACACCAAAATGCATCAAGCTCAACTACAGCCTCCAATTTGCTGTGACTGTGGAAAACGGATGGAAAAAACTAAACTCAAGTTCTGAAATGAAAGAAACCATCTTACCGATTTTGTTTTTTCTTTTTCTCTTTTTATGTAAAACCGGGCTCTGACAAAAATGCCACACCGATATGTTTTGTGACAATGTCATGCATTTCTAGTTATATTTTGCCAGAGAATGAGTGATTGAATGTTTAGAAAGTACAAAAAATGGACAAGTGTGTCCAATTATTTTGTCAATAACCCCATGCAAAATATCTCGCTATGTGGTACGCTGAGACTAGTGATCATGTTATCCAGTGATTGAAATTCGGAAATCCTGAAACGGAATTTGGGACATTTTGAAATGAAAAATCTTGGTCCCTACTAAACTTGCAGAAAGTGAAAGGCTTGGTGACTTAAGTTTGTTAAAAGGCACCAATAAGGTTCAATTTAGAACAATAATCATTATTCATGTTGAATGTATCAAGCACACAATGATGTTCAAAGTTTCTGATCTCGACCATTGTGACCATTGTGTTTCAGTGTTGTACTGTAAAACCCATTGTTCTGTTCACCCATAGGAGGCGCTGGTGTTTTCATATGGGACAGGTGGCCTACATACACTTCCACTGCATTTGGTGAGGTTCCTGTAGCTGCTTGCTTTCAATGTTTTGTAGCCTCTAAAGTCGGCTGAGTGGTCTCCATCCAGTCCTTTTCGTCAGATTCCCATAATGCTACGATGCACTGAGTCAATTTCAATCAGTCAGCCTTTGTTTTCTATAAATGTGAAGTACCAATCGCAGCAAAGTCAAGACACTTGACAGGTTAATGACTAAATAACCAATAAGCTTGTATTCACACAAGTTTGGGCGTAATCAAAAGCCTGGACAGTTATTTAGTGTCCTCAAGGAACACTAAACACTTATCTTCTCCATATTTGTCTCCATTCAGTTGGTGTTGTTTTCTCTTTTTTTGCTCATTATCACACATACACCAACACAGTTTTGTAAAGAAGTTTTTTTTTTCCTCTTTCAAATCAATAATAGTGGGCTTTGAATGGGTCAGCAAGTTTAAAATTTTGTTTGAGAACTAACAGCAACATGGTGTGAACAGCCAGCAGAGGCAGACGGATAAGGTGGTGTTGATGTGCTTGATATTTCAGGTTTAGGGATTAGAAAAGATTGAAAAAAACGGAAGATGCTTGGTCAGCTTTTAGGGTCAGGAACCAGATATGGGCACAAAACTTAAAGCTGCTACTCACAATATATATATTTTTTTTTATTGGATAGAATCACAGTGTAGGTCTCATAGATCAATGAATTTAATATTATTCACTCCAACAAAAGAGGAAATAGGTGGAAATTCCCACGTTTGCTTTGGTCTTCACTGTAAAAAAAAGTTTTGCACATTGCATTGTGGGATGTGGAGATCCATAGACTGATGCATAGAAGTTTTTCCCTTTCTTACTGTGATTTCTTGTGTTTTTTTTTTTTGCCAGAGATGAAGTACACTGAGTTACTTGATACCGTTTTTGTTCTAGTTTGTTCCCGGTATTCCCCTTGATTCGCATCTTTCCGTGTAAGCCCCAAAATAAACATCCGCCATCTTTCAGTTTGTGAAAACACTGGAAATATGTTGGGATGTCTCTTTGACAGGGTTTTGGGGGGCAAATACTAGAAATCAAAATAAGAATAAAGTAAAAACACTTCTATGCATCTGTCTAAGCTAGAAACCTTTCTAAAAATGTCAGTAAGACAAAACAAATTTTGGAGATGCAATTTTGACCTTTTTCCTTTCTTGTTGGTGTAAATGATGTTCAAATCATTCATCAATGAGGCACATACTATGATCTAATGAAACATTATTGTGAGTAGCAGCTATAAACTCTTCAGTTCAAGATTACCAAACTCAGAGAAACTCCATTTCTGGAAGTTCTCTTATGATTTGAAGCCTTGGTTGAATCCTTAGAGATAGGTTGTTTTTTGCCTTTTGTGTTATTAGTTTGTTTAATGTCCATAAGTCATCCTTCCATTATCCTGCTTTGACCATCCTCCTCCTTGTCCATGCAGAGTTGTGACGTGTTTGTCCACGTGCATGTGTTGTTCAGAAAGTAATGCCTGTCATTTGTTGACGTATTTTTCAGTAACATCCTCTTCATTCCCATGATCAGCGTCAGTATTTCTAACAGCTTCTGATGGAAGACCGTTTTCAAGCTTCCACAGGTTTTCTAAACCGTTTTCTTCTCTTTATGTTTCGTCTTCAGGGGAGCGACAGCGAGTACGAGGTGGACCCCAACCGACAGAAGACCCACTCCTTCGTCAACCACTACATCAGCGACCCCACCTACTACAACTCCTGGCGTCGTCAACAGAAAGGCATCTCCCGGGCGCAGGCGTACAGCTACACCGAGTCAGAATCAGGAGATCAAGACCACTGCGCCCCACCCCCGCTGCCCCCTCTACCCCCGCTGCCCCCCCAGCTCAGCTCACCTACTCCCCAGCCTCAACAAGCCCAAGGCCAGCCCCAGGGCCAGGGCAGCCTGTTTAGGCCCAAGGGGAGCCGGACTCCCACCCCCTCCCAGCAGAGTTCCAACCCACCCAGCCAGCACAGCACCCTGTACAGGCCTCCCAGCAGTCTAGCCCCCGGTTCTAGAGCCCCCATCGCTGGCTTCTCATCTTTTGTGTGAAATATTCAGAAAAGAACTTAGAAACTTCTGGAAATATCTGTCCAGATTGTGTTGAAGGAGACACTAGCTTCACACACAAGCAGTCCAATCATTCAAACACACTTCTTTATCGCTCTTCTTTTCCTTTTTCTTTTTTTTTTTACTGAATTTTTATTTCTCTGTAGTCTGTTTGGATTTATGCAGAACAATGAAATGTGACTTTTTGCAACACTTTTTATCCGTTGTGTGGAGGCGTCACCTTGTAGACGGTTGAGGAAATATTTCGTCTCATTTTGCTGTTTGAACTACTTGCATGACTTTTCCCTTTCTTTTTTAGTTTTTTTTGTTTGCTACTTTCTCTGAAATACACTCATCGATAATGTATTTGATTCTGTACAAAGTCACAAGAATCCTTGAAATCAGACACGCACATATAGGTATACACATATATATATATAAATGCATATATAGTCAACAAACCTAGGAGACAAAAACAAGTCATCGACTGGGACTGACTGAAGGAGAAAGAGAAGGACAGGTTTTGTTTGTTTGTGACAACAAACATGGAAGTGAATTTCATGGAATAATTGAGGACCACTTGCGTTTTTGGGCTGGAGATGTTTTGCAAGGACATTTAGACGATTTCGGAAACAACTTTCTGGCTAACGGCACAAAAAGCCTGGAAAGGTCCCACACAGTCGGGAGTCGGTGACCGTTCCGTGCCTGAAGGATTGTGCAGATATACTAAGTGAGCTGATGTGTATCTGTTTGTGAGTGTACCACGGTGGATCAAAGATGCCTTGATAAAGAAACCCTTATTTATGATATCTGGCACCTGTTCTGACTCTGACGGTGTCGTCGTCCGTGGCATCAGGAACTACTTTGAATCCAAACAGCTGTGGGCTGTAAATTCATTTGCATACACAACCCATAATTCACCTTTCCCCCCCCCCGAGTCTCATTCGACTGCTTGGAAATACAACCTGCGAGCTGTTGGAACTGTGGATGGGGACTGATATACTGAGACGCAGTATTAGGATGGGATCCGTTGTAAATGGTGGGATTTCAATAGGACACAAAAGGGAAGTTTTTCCCATTCCGGCCCATGCTGAGAAATCCTTTCTGTCCCACTGATCGCTGTCACTTGACAGTGCTGAGCCTATGCCAAGAGATGATGTCATTCAGTGGCCTCACTTCTTCACCCTTTGTGTATGACTGTACCATCCCAGATGCTTTTTGCGTGTGTGCGCGTGTGTCACACCTTTCCGTGCGTAAGCTTTACAGATTCATCCATTGTGTGTATGTTTATACAGAGATTGTCCTGCATCACTGTAAACCTGCCTGGAGTAACGCGCACCCCGATGGACAGACTCGCAACGCTATAGTGAAGACTATGTGGTGTATTCTTAGTTTGCTGAAAATACAGAAAAAAAAAAGTCATCTACTTTTTTTTCTCTCTGTGGGGTGATTTCATTGTACGCAACAAGCGCTTATCATGCAGAATCTGAATGAATATATGATCACAGTGCGTTTCTCAAATAAATTATTTTTCAATGTTATTTGCTGTGGTGCTCCGTTGAAGGTCTTTAAAAACATCAGTAAACCAAATATGTTTTTAAGTGTAGAATGAACTTTCTATAAAGAAGGGAGTCATCCATAAACAAGGAGGATGCCACATGTGACCCTCGGTTTAATTTCATGCAGCCCCCAAAGTAAACGCACAAAATGACACCAAAAACACACAAAATAACAGAAATGTGGACAAAAACACAACAGACAACTGCAAAAACACAGGAAATATACAAAACAACATCAAAGATACACAAAAATGACACAAACATTTAAAAAACACAAAATGACACCAGAAACACACAAAATAAGAGACATATGCACAAAAGTTTCTCCCAAAACACAAGACGTATGCACAAAAGTTTCTCCAAACACATGATAAATATACAAAACAACATGAAAAATGATGTATAAATTTAAAAAACAACACAACTTGACTCCACGAACACACAAAATGAGAACAAATTTGGAAAACTACAACAAAACAACAAAAACATACAAAATGACGCCAAAAACACACAAAATAACAAACACATGCACAAACATTACTCCACAAACACACCAGACAACAAAAACACAAGAAATATACAAAACAACTTTAAAATTGAATAAAAAATGGCAAAAAAAACACAAATTGACTCCACAAGACGACAACAAAAATTCACAAAAACACAACGAAAACCAACTAAATGAGAGAAAAACATACAAAATGACGACAAAATACGCAAAATTACACCAAAACACAAGATGACAAACTGCAATTACTGAGACAATTTGACATGTTAACAGTCATGTGTAACAGCTTAAAGTGGTATAAATAGAGGCTGTGAGCACTTTCTCAACCGGTCAAAACATTTAGCAGAAAGATCTAAATAGAAATTAAAACTTGATCATCAGTATGCTTATCCAGAATAGCAACAATTATCATAATAATAAATCAAATATTCCAAACCAATTCTTTACAACACGTAAAATATAAAACACCAAATGTGATTCAGCCTGAGCAGTTTTCATTGTGTTTTTAATTGTTGACAGACTCTTTGTTTTTTGTCATGACAAATGGTTTTAGTGCATGAATAAAAAAAATCAATGCCAAACAAGTCTGCATGTTTAACCCAGCAAAGCCTGTTTTGTTCTTTACTTAGGACAAAAAAAAACAATTACTGGAAGCTATTTTAAAAACAATTAAACATACAACACACGCTGTTCCTGAAAGCCAATGCAATTATGTTCCGTGCACACATGGCATCTGTCCACGACTAATGACGTTGATGAAATTCCACCTAACCTTAGTGTGACTCAGGGCTGTGATAAATTCAATCAGAACAGATCCTGTGAAATCCTGTTATCTGGTTACAAACATCCCCGGATTGCTTCATCTTCCTCTATGCTTTCTGATAGTCACGACTCATTAGCTAATTATTTCAGACTTGGTTTTGCCAAACGTCCTCACTTGGACCTTTAAAGATCTTCTGACGCCACATGTGGGGATACCGACATCTATTTACGACACATTTAAGAAGAAATTGGTCATATTATTGAAGTACCAGATGCACTTTTACGATATATGGTTTAAGATGCTAATTGGATCACAGTCACTTGATCCATAGCTAACCTGCTAAACACCTCGGCCTGAGCGAGAGGAGATTAGCCAGGAACAGGGAATTGGAGCGAGCACATCCAGTGCACTAATCCCTTTTTGTGATAACACATGGGAAATTTCCCCTCTGACAGAGGACTCACAGACGAGGTGGGGGGGTATTTCACTTGTCAAAATGCTCATTTCCTCATGTCTCGCTCACTGTTCCCCTGGGTGAAAGGAGGAAGCTGGTGGTCTTTGTTTAAAGGAGGGCCCGGGGTCCCTAAATAGCCCTGATGAGCTTTGAGAACCTACAGTTGGACTATTAGAGGATTTAGACAGAAGCTGCAGTTCAAAGGATTTTGAAAGTCTGAATTTAATTGCCTCATTTGAGAGAATCCGCGCGGTTTGGGGACACGAGGAGAATAAGCTGCAAGTTGGAGAGAGAATACTAATTTAAGGCTGTCCACTCATAAATGCCTTCCTCGTGTCCTGTTTGTGGTATTAGGGACGCATGAAGACAGTATGTAAAGCACATGTGTCAAACTCAAGGCCGGGGGCCAAATCCGGCCCTTCCGAGCATCATGAACCAATATGTAATTTACCAACTAATTCAGTTGTACTGATTGAAGAAAAAATGTCGAGAATTAACTCAAAATACAATATCATGATAAAAGTCGAAAGAAGCCAATTCACCATATGACAACAAACAGCAGATCGTGGCCATCAACAAAATGCCATGTATCGATGAATGCGTTAAACTATACTTCAACGTTTGGTTTAATAACAAAGAGATTTTTTCTCTTTTAGTTCATAAACACGGTGTTACAATCTCTTTAAAGAGATATTGCCAAAAACTTCATTTATTTGAAAAACTAGTCAAGTTTGGAAGAGGTGGAGCATTTAGTCTCTCTGTGGCTATTGAGGAGCTACGGAAACAGATTAGGGTCAGCTTGGGCCAGACTTTTGTCGTATATGGTAGATTGGCCCTAGTCCACTACCGTAGATTTGACTCCACTAGCACTTTATTTTCGAAACGTTCTACTTTAATCTCGACATTATATTTCAACTTTAATCTTGACATTTTGACTTTATTCTTCATTTGCCCAAAAGTATTTTCTCCTCCAAAATTGGCCCTAATCTGCTTCCGTAAAATGAATTTTGTGTGAGTTGCCAAACCAGAATTCTTTTCATGCCCTTTGACATGCTTCCATTCAAGCGAAAACTTCCTCTTCCTCATTTCATTTCATACTGTAGTGCCCCCTCACCCACCCCTCAGACTGTGTGCAGTGTACAACACAAAGGAAGCAATAATTGGGAACGAGGGGCCGCTGGAAGGGAAGTTCGCCATCAAAGCTGCACATGCACGTTTCCCCATAAACCCAACTCACCGGTAATGAGCACAAACATCATTTTCTCTCTCAGGTGGGCGAGTTAGGCTTTGACGGACAGGTGTGAGAGTTCAGGTTCACACCTGATGACCAGATGGTGCTCGTAACCACATCAACACATGCTCATTTAGACACATCACAGACTCTGTGCGTGTGCGTGTAGGCGTGTGTGTGTAAAATTAGAGACTGTCCTAACGCAAACGGGAATTGTCACTTATAATTGGAGTAAAGGGCATTTGCCTTCATAGCTATTGGAGCCAGTGATGATGTAAATCAATGCGCCTGGGCCTTTAATCATAGTAATGTTACGAGTTATTGACTCTCCTGAATTTGTAGGAGAGCATTTCAGAAATGTATGCCCTTCTTTATTTAATTTAATTTAATGACATGATTGTTTGTTACAAGTAAATGTCCTGCATGTGGAGAAAAAATTGACTTATTTATACCAGTGTGACCTTGGCAGACTTTTTATTTACTTGATTGATGTTGTTCTCATATCTGTGTGTGTGTGTGTGTGTGTGTGTGTGTGTGTGTGCGTGTGTGTGTGTGTCGGTAACACAAACACTGGCTAAAGCAATGCAAAACATGCAAAAAGGTGGACAAAATAAAAGGAGAGTACACAGAAAAGACTAGAAGACAGAAGACTGTCAACTGATTTGGGCCTTTCATATATATATATATATATATATATACTTTTTAAGTATTAAGTGAAATCAAGAAAGACTGTCTATTTTATTTTTTATTACCAACTAAAGTAGTTAATCCTAAACTATTAGTCAACAGTAAAGTTTTAAAGGAGAAATCAGTAATAAATACTTTTTAAAGGTGACTTACTGTAGTGGAGTCCCACATGGTTAAATTGGACCCATTATTTTGTGTGTTTTTTGTAAATGGGACACTGTCCCTTTAAATGACAGCGGGAAGGCGGAGCTCTGCTGCAAGTGACAGAGGAGGGCGGCTGGAGGCGGGGCCTCTTTGTGCGCCACTCACTCACTCACACACAAACAAACGCAAAGTGAGCGCACACACACACACTCACACAAAGGGCGGACTCACACACGGACACTGCTCTGCTGCTTTCACACTAAAAACAACTCTGAGCGTTCACGGAAAGTTGAGTGGAATACTGACCGGAAGTTTCCTCAAAGAAAGGTAAATATCAAACTCTGTCTCTCTCTGTTTGGGTTCCGGTTTGTTGTTGACTCGAGCTGCTGGTTTAGTTCTTCGAGTTCTTTTAAATGAATCCTTCAGTTTCCTCTCGGCTTTGTTTTCTCACGGAGTTTATGTGACAGCTGTGAGACTTTCCTCCTGGGAGGTGTGTTAAATCTGCATGTCATTTAAATGTCAGACAATCAGCTCTGTTTGTCCCACACGAAGCGACAACAATGAGTCCCATAGCGTCCGTTTGTCCTTCAAAATAAAACACCACAAAGACCAGCAGTTCATCTGACCTTTGTCATCTTCCTATTCTCACTTTTCACTGGCTAAAATACAACATAAATGTGTTTTTATCCGATATTAGTTTTAAACCAGAGATTGACAACTTGTATCACAGTGGAGGCCACAAAAATGTTATTGTCTGATCTGAGGGCCACATTATCAACGTTCATGTCTGAAAAGTGAATATTTTTGTTGTCCTTATGTACTTTCCCCTGACATTTTCCTCTCTTTCTGTCAATGCTATGTGTTTTTGTTATGCTGTGTGATTTTTTTTTTGGGTCATTTTGTGAATTTTTGTTGTAGTTTTATGACATTTTATTTTATTTTCTAGGTTTTCTTTAGGCATTTTTAAAACAATTGTGTGATGTTTAGAGTCATTTTGAGTAATTTTTTCGTTGTTGTTGTTTTCTGTGAGTGACGAGAATTTTCTTTTGTGTGTAATTTGAGGCACTTTTTAAAAAAATCATTCAGTTTGATATGTGTAGTAATTTTGTTTTGTGCTTTTGTTGTTATTTTGTGTGTAATTTGATACACTTTGTCTTTGTATTTTTTTTTTAAATCATTTTATTTGACTTGCAGAGTCATTTTGTTTTGGGTGTTCTTAATTTGTTAATGCTTGATGATTAGACTAACTTTCAATCAAATTGGACCTCAGAGAGCTTTCCCGCGGGCCTGTTTTGGGCCACAGGCCATAAGTTTAACACCCTTAAGTGGCCGTAAGGTTCTAATCATAATATATATTCACTTTCTGAATATCGACTTACACAGCTGTTGGATTATTTGGGCACTTTTGGCCCATGGGTCCCATTTTCGAGTCACGTAGTCAAACCTGATTTCACTTTTGTTAACAACTCTTGTGTTTCAACTATTGTGTTGACTGTTTTGTGTAATTAAAAAGTTTTAGCTTTTAGACTAGGGGAAAAAATGAATCAGCATTGTAAAATTGAGTTAAATATCAATAAGTAAAGTATGCATTTGTTAGTGTATGCGTGCAATATTGAGTTGATGAGAGCAGATGGTTTATGAGCATCAGTTCTTTTCACTGTTACATAACAGGATCACAGTCACACTGACTGTGTGCAGTGGTTCCACAGAGAGCTCAACAAACTACACACTCTGTTAGCATCCATGCTAGTGGTATTTTCCACTTCTCGTATCATGATTTGTAGGTTTTCTTCATCAGGATTTGAGACGTGATGCGTTTTTCTAATGTTAATGATATTTGACGTGTGTTCACGCAGTGTTTCTATAAATTTACTTGCCATGCTGTGATTTTAACTGTACAACCATAAAACCTGCATGTTTGTTTACGGAAACGTCTCCGTCACTTTACACTTTAACATTTCTCTTCTGTTACATCATCTTTCCCTGTTTACTAGCTTTCAAACTTCAAAACATGCAACTTGCATTTATGTGCTTTGAATAATTTACGAAATCGCCAAAATTGCGTGAAATTACATCATGTCCCTCAGCCACCAGTTTTATCAGAAAAATCCTATTGAAATGTGTGATATGGTACAAAACATTATTTGTTAATCCTTTATTTGTTGCCAAACGGAGAATCACCTTCACATTTTGCATGAAATCCCACGTGCGTGATTGTATTTGTAATGCTTGTGCTGTGACGTGTCACCAGGTAAAATGATCACCAGTGCAGCTAATGCACCATCAGCTAAACCTGGTTTTTTACTAGTGAGTTTTTAGGTTTGAATACAGTCATAATAATCTGAAATACTTCCTCATCATTAAAAACACATTTGAGGTGAAGCTCTGCATTCGTTTTCAGTCACAGGATAACATGATCGCCAGTCAAACCGAAACACATATTGCAAGATTTACAACAGGATAATGAGTGAAATTTAGCATATTTTTTCATTTGTTACACTTTTTAGACATTCAGTCACCCGTTTTCTAGTGAAAAGTAGTCTGTAAATATGTGACATTGTCCCTAAACATGCACATAAAGCTTTTTTGTGTCATGTCGGGGCCTGGTTTTAAATAAAGTGCGTGAATTCTGTATTTTCCGTCCGTTTTCAGTGATCATGGAAAATCAGAGGCCCTGATATATTAGTGGAAGGATGCACCGATTAATAGGCTTGGCTTTGGTGTCGATTGTATTGCCGTTTGCCCTTTGACCCTTGACCCTAAGTCATATGTACTTAACTACACCCAACATGAGTCCAAAGGTCAGTGAGTAAATGTAATTGTGCTTCATAAATCATTCATCCACGCAGTAAAACATAAGAACGAGGCGTCTGGAAAAGGAAAAGCTTCACTTTTGGCGTTGTGTTTGTATCGTAGTCACACTCGGTTTGATCACCATCCTGCCAGCGATGCCACTTTTCCCAGTGCTCCCCTGGTCTCCTCTGTCATTTCTTGTGTGCATTAGTGTGCACACTTCAGGCTTTTCAGCTCCTTAGTGCATTGCTTCTGCAGAGCTACCAGGCAGATATCTCTCAATCTCCATCTATTGTGTGTGGTAAGGACAGTGGACTGTATGTGTGTGTGTGTCGACTGTGATTGTGTTTTTTTCAAGCTCGAGGCTGTTTTAGTTTTCTCTGGAGGATTTGGACTGCAGTGTTCAGAGTTTGTTGGCTTCATTTCTAAATCGGACAGCTCTGAGGTCATTGAAGTTTCATTCTGGAATGAGGGAGAGGTGGAACCAGGCAGTTAGACTCATGTGAACTCAACAAAACTAAATCTTATTCTGTCACAGGAAATGTAGGGCCTTGGATTTTCGTGATTGCACAAAATGGACAAAAATTACACAATTAATACCCTGTGTCTTCTGAAACAATGAAATTAAGCATTAATCTAGCATTTTTGGCGTGTTTTTTGGACATTGGGGTTTCAGTTAATTCATCAATTCAGGAAAATCTAATAAAACGTTAAATAAACAGAAGTGGATAAGATTGCAACAGAAAATCAAAAAGAACTATACATGTCTAATTTCCAAATCGTGCAAATGAATATTTTTTTTTTCTTTTTTAGGGACAATAAGTGGTAAACGTGCTCAATAAATTTTACATTAAAAAAATTCTATGTTTCCACCCTGTTAAATATCACTAGTATTTTCCTTTGAAATAAATTATCGAAGTGCTCTCTAGATTTCTTCTTAAACATCAAGTTTAGTTTTAAATGTGTATTTATTTATTTATTTATTTATTTTCTAATGTCATGCACTGTGCCTCGTTTTGGATCCAATTACCTGTGGGTAAAGTAGTTTTCTTCCAATATATAGTAAAAAAAATCACACTTTTTGCTTGATATCACCATTATTTATTGTGATTCCTTTGGCTTTAAGTCCAATATTTGTGTCGTCATATCACTTTGTTGTCTTTGGAGTACCAACCAAGAATTAGTCTACATTTTGCTGTGTTAAATAGAGGAAGTGACGAAATCTTGCACAGACGATTAAAAACCTTTTTTTTTTATTTTGACTTTAAGGAAAACATGAGATAAAGTATCCATTGTTTCAAGGCGACTCATGCATTTAAACGATAATCTTGGCCTTAAAACTGGTGGCTGAATGTCTTGCAAGTTTCGCAAACAAACGCAGATTTAAAATCTCTGGATAAAAATAGAAATAAACCATATGTCACAGACCGAACCCTCACTGACATGTTTTCAGAAAAATACAAGATGACTTCTTGATGTTTTTCTTTGTAAAAATGTGCGGCTGAATGTCTAGTAGTTGGTGGACGGACATGTCGAAATCTAATACAATATGTAATCATCGGTGTCACCAGGCATTTCAGCGTAACATTCACTTTATCTCATTTAACATTAACTAAATTAAGCTTATTAAGGACGTTTGACACTATTTCAATAGCCACTAATGACAGATAATAAGGGGAGGGTCATAAAACGAAACACCAATATGGAACATTTGTAACGGACAATCTGAGGCTTTAGTGATCGGACAGAATCCATAGAAATGAGACAAATCACAAACCATAATGACCCGAAAGTCATAATTTTTAATGGCTGTAAATAAACCTCTGTAAAGCGAAACTAAACACCCATATTTACAGTGTTCTAGATCCTTTTTAAACCTGGAAGAGAAGTTTTCGTCTTCATAGTTTGATGTTGTGAAACACCCCCTGAGGAGTTTATTGTCCTTTCAGACAATCACAGGCTATGAAACTGAAGCCTGTGAACTTTAAAGTTGAGGACAAGGTGTTCTACTGGTGATGCTTTCTCAAACCGTTTGCAGCACCCTGAGGATTTCTACCGAATACACACAGATTTAACCATCTAAACTCACTGTGTGATTCAGACGATCGTTCTAATCCAACACATTGAAAAACTGAGCCATTGAGCAATGAAGGGGTGCACACTCGGGGTTGAAAAATATTGATTTACAATATATATATATTTTTTTTTAAGTAATTTTTGACATTTTTAAAAATGTATATGTCCACAGTTATTTATTTAAATGTTTTAAAATTGATTTAAATTATACGTTTAAATTTAAAAAAAAAAAAAAAAACTTTGTACACATGTTTTTAACTTAAATTTGATTTTTTTGGTGTGGTACACTTCCCTGTGCAATGTGAATAAATGCCAGAGTGACTGACTGACTTGTGATGTGCATTGTTTTTTGGAACTATGTCTTATATATTGTTCCTAGAAATGTATGATTCAACTTTTTTTCTTTTTTTTTTTTTTGATAAAGAAAATGAAATGATTTAGATTCATAAATAAAAAATAGTTATTAAAATAAACATTTAACACATGCATGTTACAACAATTTCAAATCAGTTATTTCCAGGAAAATTTAGCCTGTTTTTCCCCCGATGCACACCTGTTAGTTATTAGCTAAGTCTGTTTTGGTTGCTATCAGAGAAACATGACCAGTGTGGAGCTAAATAACCAGTTCAACTGGAAATCTAACAGGTGTGTTGTAACAGCAACACTAACGTTATCTTCTAAATAACATTTAAACTTGTAAATATTTCTTTCAGAACAGTGAGACTGTGCCCATGTGTGACAACGCTGCTGCACCCATTATCCACGTCCTGAGCTTTAAAGCTGAAATGTCACGCATCTGATTTAACTGATCATCATCATCACGTCTGCGGTCTGAGACATTGCTGACATTTGTAGGCAGCTCTCTGGGTTGACGTCTTTCTGTATAGGTTTGAAAAACAAAAGGCATACCTCATTAAGTGGCACTCCTTAGCAGCACTTTCCCATTGCTTTGTGCAAGCAACACATTTAACAGATTTAAAATAGAAATATTATTAGTTTTATTTCATTTATTAATTTATTTATTTATTTACAAAACAAAGAGGAAATTGCAAAATGACAGGGAAATATATTCTAACATGCATGTTTTAGGACAAAATCACACATTTACGTGAAACTTTTTGCCGTAAACGGGTGGGAAAGGTGACGAAAATGTCACTTCTCCTACGCCAGACTTCTGAAATGTTAAATGGCTGACATTTTTTATTTATTTTTTTTGCACCGTATCATGCATTTACAAACATTTTCCACTGTAAAAACGGGTGATTGAATGTATAGCAACTTTGATCAACGGAAAGATATAATTGTGTGTGATTTCAGCACATGCATTTTGTGCACTTCTACAGCAGCTGACTCAGTTAACCGTATTAACCATTTCTGACAAGTTTTCTTGACGTTTAAAGGCCTGCAAATACTTAATTAGAGAAAGAAGATAAAACAAAAAACTGCAAACTGACAGAAATGACTTCGCGAAATTGGATAAACTTTGAAATCAGAGCTTTTACCTGCTTTGTTATTGTTGATGAGAGCTAGAAAACATCAGTGCATAGCAGACTGAAATTATTCTTGTTGTAAAGAACACTGTAAAACTGCAGGAAGCATTGGATTACAGTTATCTCAATGGCTCTTTAGGGACTCCCAGGGAAGTGTTTCCATGGCCAATTGTAGCTCAAAATAATATGAAAGTATGACTGTACGCTTTAAAAAACACTGCAAACTGTTAAGCTTCTGTGTCAAAAGAACTGTTTTTTTTTTTTAGTGTGAGTTCAAACCCAACCCTCCAGTGTCCCTCCCCGGTATCCGCTGTCAGCTGTAGCAACAATACAGGCCTCAGAGGAACTCCCAGTAATGCAATAACTATGTATGAGTGCAGCAGCTTTTATTAGCAGGATTTTAATGTTCAATGAGTGTATATGTATATGAATAGGAGCTCACTGGGCGTTTGTGTTTTTACAGCCCAGTAGGCCGCTGTTGTCTTCTGGCTCTCTGTGGTGACAAACAGGTGGCTTTTCCCTCCAGTGCTTTCAGAAAAGACAAAAACAGCTCTGTTGTTCTTTTCATTGCCACCTCTGTGCTGCTCACCAGCTGACAAATTCATGACTAGAAACTAGTTCATCTGTGGATGGTTTGTATTCTAATAGTCCTGCGAGGATTGGAGGGAAAGACTTTCTACCGCAGCCTCCAGAGGACATTTCCAGGTCAGCTGTGAATGAGCTGTAGCGAAATTACATCCAAATCCTTTATTATGCCTTTGTGTAGCACCAGGTGGTAATGTGTGTCATCTTCAAGGCTATTCTTGTGTTCACGAGCGAGTAATTGTTGTTTCTTTTTCCTTTTTGTGTAATCGCACGTTTACATGGGAACTTTAAAGCAGAGTAAAAGTTAATTCCTCTTTAAACTGACCTTGTAAACACTTAATTCCTAATGCTAATTTAATACAGAATTAAACCTAAATCCGAATTAGGTGGCTGGTTTATTCCGATTTTAATTCCGAATTAGATAGATCCTCTATCTTGTAAACATTTAATTCCCCTTTAAGTTAATTCCGGTCGTTCTGCACATGCGCGATGACGCGTTGGTAACGACATGGTGATGGCCGCCCGGACTCGAGCTGAGACTATTAATTTAATAAGAACCTTAGAAAATATGGACATAATAAAAAGATTGGATGGACGGAAGCATCAACATACAGACTTTCACACGGACACACGCTGACTCATTACACACACGGACCTCGGTTCTTGGTAAACAGAACAGGCTTCACCAGACGGCTGGCAGCCTGGCACTAAGACCCGGAGACGGAGTAAATGCGTCCCCATACTACATTCACAGGCTGTAATATCACCAAGTTTGTTGTACCAGTTGTTAGAGCAACTATCTTTACCAGGGAGCAACTATTTATTCCTGGTTGTTGTTTTCTGGAGTTTTACTGAGCATTTATTTACCGGTGATTAGTTTCTATCTCTCTTCTACACCACGGACCAAAGTGTGTTATTGTCGAGCCGTTGCTTCAAAACTACAATGAAAATTAAAGGTGAAAACAGTTCTCATGTGGTCTTCTGTGTTATAGCTGACAATAAAAGGTTTGCTGTGTGTTTTTCCTGATAGACGTGATACGTCACGCTTGCCCCCTGTCCAATCAGAGCCTTCCCAACCCCCAGACCCACAGCGGAATTGAATAAAGCTGAATAAACCGGTTTTCCATGTAGACCTCAATCCGGGAATTACTATTTCCATGTAAACACAAAGCAGAACACTTTAATTGAATGATTTAATCTGGAATAACTAATTTCGAATTAAGAAACATCATGTAATGAGTGTTTTGGGTGTGCCACAAGGCTTTGCTCCGAGCACTCCCAGGTTTTTACGATGTCGATGTCATACTTAGTGCTTCTTGCAGGGTTGTTGTCAAATGCACAGGTTGTTTTTCCACACTTGGAAATCAACATGTGTGCATCAGTAGTTTTGCACAATAAAGAGAGAGATGATGGATTCCGTTGATGCCCCTTGAACCTGTTTATTGGTTGGACTTTAAGCTTTGAGTGTTCGTTGATTAAAAACCCTTTCAAGAAAGGATGAATGCTCATTTGGGAAATCATAAAAGCTTCCCAAAGTTTTATTTTGTAAATTGAATCAAAGGGAGTTTACTAAGGGTGTAAGGAAAAAAAAGATTTGGCATATATCACAATATTTCACAACGCTATTATCGTATCGATCCAAAAAAAATGTCCAAATCCATTTTTTTAAATCACCTTTTTTTTATAAAGCCATTTAATTGCGCAAACGTATGCATAGCACGTAAACACCCGGTCACTAGATGTCAGTGAACCAAAGAGTACTTTGGTAAACTATCTCACTCCTCAATGCATTTTAACTTGGAAGATAGTTTACTTTATTTTCATAAAACATACTGGACACTTTTCTAGATGTATTTGGTTATTTTTTGATAATGATTTAAGAACTTAACAAAATCAGAATCTGTTGTAGAACTATTTTGAAAAATGTAATTTGACAGTTTGATAAACATCATGATCTCACTTTTGTGATATTGATACTTGAATTACAGTTAGTTACCATTTACTTATACCATATACTTATTCAATACATTTTATTTCATACCATTTTGCATTCGTAAAGGTAAAATTTGCAGTTATTGATATCGTGATGCATATTGTGTTGTTTTGTGTCAGGATGTATTGTAATGCTACATGCAAATCGTGAATCGTCTCGTCAGATTCATGGCAACGTACACCCCTAGAGTTGATGTTTTTCATCTACACATCCTCTGACACTCAAAGTATTTCATCTGCCGAAAATATAAAACTGTAAAAATTTTGAATTTGGACAAGATGTAAATAATTCTTCTTGTGTGCTTCATTAGGTATTCCCAAAGAGTCGCTATGGGAAGGACTTCTTCCCACGCACACACACACAAGTGCATGCACACAGCCCACAGTAATTACCCCAACAGTGTGCATTACTAACACATGTCCGCACTCCAGGCCTTATCTCCCACCCACGTGGCTGCGATATTCAGATTGTCAGATGTCACCATCCGGTCGTAGCGTCCATGTCCCTCCAGTTGTGTGTGCGTGAGTGTTTTGTTGGTATCATTAAAGTTAACACCACGGGGGTTTATTAACTCCTCTTGTTAGTCAGTGCTCTCTGCCTGGGGCTTTTATGTGTTCGAGTTCAGCGGGGAGGCTGCTCGAGGGGCGGAGAAACGAGAGGCATTGGTGTTTCAAACTGTGTGCAGAAAACGCTCACTTATCTTCCAGATGCACGGAGACATACTGGCCATGGTTACATGATGTTCTTAATAAAGTCATTATTCGGAATTAAAGTGTTCTGTTTCGAGTTTACATGGAAATAGTTATTCCAAATTGAAGTTTACATTAGGAATGCACCGAAATGAAAATGTTTGGTTGAAACCAAAAATGAGAAAACCAAGGCAGAAAACCGAAACACCAAAAGAAATGATTATGCAAATTATTAGTCCCGTTGCATTTATGGCTCTGAATATGTACTGACCTCACTACCCTTTTTTGGTGAAAAATCTGTTTGGGCTGAACATTTTCAGTGGCCAGAATTTTGGTGCATCACTTGTTTACATGGAAATACGTTTATTCGATTCTGCGTTAGGTCTGGTGGTTGGGAAGGGTTCTGATTGGACGAACGTGACGTATTCACGTCTAACTTAAAAATAACTTTTCTTCTCGACTACAGCATAAAAGAGCACATAATAACTATTTTCACTTTTATTTTGATTGTAGTTTTGAAAGAGCATCTTGACAATAACGTACCGTTTCACTTTCGTCAGCTGAGAAGGAGAAGGGTGATAGACAACCGTACTTTGGCCAATCAAAGCCAGTGGTTAGTGCAACAGTTGCAGGCTCTAGATCCACTCTAGATGATAAGTGGAAGGAGAACTTTCGGACAACCCACGTTTTATTTGTGAAGCTTTGTGTCCTGTTGTAGGGCTATATTTCCTTGAATGTCCGCATGTTTATGCTTCTGTCCATCCACTCTTTTCATTATATCTACTGTATATCTTCTAAAACTCTTATTAAGGAATTATTTATTTCGGAATAAAATTGGAATAAACCAGCCACTTACTTTGGATTTAAGTTTAATTCTGAATTGCCATTTTCATTCAGATATAAGTGTTTACAAGGTGATTTTTAATCTTTTTAAAGAAAATTTAACTGTTATTCTGAATTAAAGGGGAATTAAAGCTCTCATGTGACTGTTGGTCACTGTTGTCCTTTTTCTGATTCTTGAGTCACTTTCAGTAAACAATTATGTTTAGTAAAATATTTAACATTTGCAGTTCCCCCTCTCTGAAAAATAATATTTCTTTGTAGAACTTAAACGACTTTGGTTCAATCCTGGCCTCTTGGGACTTGAACACAGACACTGATGTGGAATAATTAGATTTACTCGGGTGTGCACGTACAATCCCTCCACTGTAGGCTTAATGAGACCTTGGCTGCGTCTCATGCAGGACACGGAGAAAGAGTGTCTTTCACTTTGTCAGCACGACTCAGTGAGTCCTCTATGGTGACTCCCTCCTCCCCAGTTCTCCTCTGTGCCTCCATCTGGGTTTGTGTAGAAGATCTATTTGGTTTGCATATTTGTCGAGTTAGGTGGTCCAGGACATTAGATTAGATTGGATTGGTTAAGGCAGGGGTGTCAAACTCATTTTAGTTCAGGGGCCAAATACGGAGCAGTTTGATCTCAAATGGCCCAAACCAGTAACATCAGCACTATTGTGCTTTAGTTTACATTTCTGCGTATACATAAAAAATACCTATATGACCAATTTCTGTTTGATTAAGGAAAATACAATATTTTATACCTTTTTTTCAGATTTGGGCTCCATATAAACCATACAAACAAACACAAAAACACACGTTATGTAAGATTTTGAGGAAAGTTTTTCCACTATTTTAATATTATAAATAACTGAAGTCATGTGATATAAACACCGGGAAAACTGAGCACCTGCAAATATTGTTGAGTTTCATTTACACAATGATTCATGTTTTCTCCATCATCTTTATTTTCTCCTGCAGGCCGAATTGGATTCTCCAAAGGGCAGGATTTGGCCCCCGGGCCATGAGTTTGACACGTGGGTGAAGTGGTCCTTGGTTACTGGTTTATAGTAACCCAAACAAACTCAAACAGTTGATCGTTTGAAATTTGGTTCTCTTCTTCTCCTGAAATATGATAAGGAATCAAACTTTTGGTTTGGAGCCGAGGCTGCTGCGCTGTGGGACGGGCTCGTGTTTTTGGGGTTGGACGGATGTGTGGCGTTTGCACACGGCACAGAATGTTAGCCTGGACATGCTGCTTTTATTTGCTCCGAATGAAAAAAATGCAGCTCTTAATCCTTCTGTGGCTTTTGTTTTTGTCTGGATGGCCGTGGGGCCCCGGAGGCTGCTACACCACAGTTTGTAGAGAGAACACACACATGAACACACACACATGAACAGGTACTCAGACAACATTATGGTAATGTTGGGATATTTATACGACTCTGCTCATTGAACGCCCTCTGCATTTTAACTTTTGCTTGGTTTTTACTGCGACTGCAGATTCTTCTTTATTGTTTACATGATCAAATATTCATTTGTAATTTTAACAAACACATGATGGAACCTTTAAACCCTTTAGGGTAAGAAATAATTTGATTGTTTTCTCTTAGTTTTCACTTCACTTTTTTGCTTAAACACTTTTTAGAATCCAGAACAAGTTTTTCCAGCAAAGCAAGGTAAAATATCCACTAAACACATATTGAATAATGGCAGATAAATAAATGTCTCTTATGTTGGCTGTTCATAACTGAATAACTTAGTTTATGTAAGATATACAAGATTTTGCCAAAGATTTATTTTTTTCCTGGAAAACCGTATTTCACTTGTCTGTTTTTCTTCCAATTACTTGGAAATGTCAAAAGAAAAATCCAAAAGGGCTGCACTTAATATCCCAGACCTCTAGTCATGTAAGAAGTTTAAAACAAACATGGAAGATGTTGCCAGATTAAACCAAATATTGGGTAAAAGATAGTAAAGGGGCCATAAAATGACATTTCAACAAATGGCCCATGCACTTTGCGCTTAAATTCTGAAATGTTTGCCAATTGTTCCATGATTATTCAATTTGCACACTGTAAAGAGAAGATGTAGAACATGAGAAATGTGACACTTTGACACATAGACCGATATGGACTGGGATTTAACCCCCAACCTCTCGATCAGAGGATGACCCCTCTACCACCTGAGCCACGGTCGACGGTTTGTGGTTTTATGTTACTAGTGAAAAACGAATGAACAATAAATGATTCTAAGACACAAAGACAAGCTACAATGGCCTCATGTAAAGGATTTTCAACATTTGCGAGTGGTGAAATAACCCCAAAGTTTGGGTTCAAAATAAAAATGAAGAAGAATTGTTTTATATCCTATAAGAGTCATTTTTATACTATAAATTAAAACAGATTTCAGAATTTTTCCTATATTCCCACAAGCAGTTATAAGCCAATGAAAATTGTAATGGCGATTTCAAGATACTGTCAGCCATTAACCAATGCATATATGTGACTAATTAGTGATTTTGAACAGTACACGTTCATAGCTCAAAGCTGATCAAATTACTGGGAGCTGAGGCATATTCATTTTTTTTCCAATATTTGAGGGGCTGGCATGTCCACCAGATGGAATATACAGACATATCTGCTATACATCCTGAGAGAGTAGCTGGAGCTGTATTACTATACCAAATTTCAGTTTCCAATGTGGTGTAGTTCCTGAGATATCGGAAGCTGAAAATGGAAGAAAAATAAAGACGGATGAAAATTGATACAAACCTCTCACTAAATTTGCCATACCTCAAAAAGTATTAATCCTATCAAACTCCAAATTCAGAGTGTACCTATTGAATAATCACAGAATAATTGGTACATTTTTGGATACCGAAGTGCGTGGGCCATCTGATGATCAGCTGTTGGTGGTTATTTCTTGCACATTTATTTTTTATTGATAAAGGCCTTGACATGTAAAAGAGTTCACCGGGCGACCTTTTTAACTTATTGCAACATGGACCGATTCCTTTTTCTACACAGCGTTAAGAAAAATGCTCATAGCTTTGCAGCATGACTCAGTTCCTTTGCACAACGGCAACAATGTTGACTGGTGGTAATGCTTACATTTTTCCCACAGCTTGAATAAACTTCTAAGGGTGTCAAGTGTGTGACTACAGAGCATTCTAGGTACATTCACTGGATCCCTTTGTGAGCTCGTGGTTACTGTTATACCTGTGTGAAAAGTCCACTCCACACGCTTAGCGATGCAGCTAATTTGTGTGTGTGTGTTCAGTTTCTGTTCAAGATGTTTCTGACGTTTGTCACACAGGGATTGCCTCAGAACTGCATTTGGTCAGGTATGAAGTTGCACTGGAAGGACTGGTTCATTTGGACAGGAAGTTTTGATTAGTTTTAGGCTTTAAAATACACTTCAAAGAGCTTATGCTTAAAGCTGCTTGATTTTGAGTTTATCGTGCAGTCTATCCAAATCCTAATTCTTAGAACCCGCTTATGTTTCCACAATATTCCCTGAAAAGACTCTTTCTCTAGTTATTTTAATTTAAATAATAACTTTGACCATGATAATGTGATGATAACTAATATATATGTAAGTGTGTTTTATCAAAATTCAACAACATGTCATGATCCACCGGATAAACTCCCTCCCCCCCTCCTCTCCTCCCCGTGAGAATCCAGTGTTTGGCTCCGAGGTTAGGGGGCCTCTCAAACTAGGTGCAAATCACATTTGCTGATTGTCTTTGTCAGAGTTGAAAACTTTGCATTGTTATTCATCCCCATTGATTAATTGATTGGAAATGTCATAGTTGGGCGCAGGCTCCCATATGCATTTGCATTTCAATGTTGAAGAAAATAGGGCCGAACAATGGTGGAGGCCGAGCAGGGAGGGGGCCACGGTTGAATATGACAGCAGAGACAGCAAGGGCCACAAAAATGTGATTGTCTGATCCAAGGGCCACAATATCAACAGTAATGTCAACATTTAGAAAAATTACCACTCTGAGCTTTAATACGGGAATAATCAGAGTTTCAGTAATTTTGTCTATATTTGTTGTCAATTTGTGTGTTTTTGTTGTCCTTTTGTATATTTATGTTGACGTTTCCCAAATTTTTATTTTTTTTTAATATAATTCTGTTCCTGTGTTTTGTTTTTTTGAATTTTTTTTGGTTTATTTTCCTCCCAATTTGTTTGTTTTTTGTGTCATTTATCTAGATCTTTGTTGGTGTTTGGTAAATTTTAATTGTTTCGTGCATATTTGTTGTAATTTTGTGTATTTTTGTTGACATTTTGTGTAATTATGTTGACATTTTCTACATTAATTTTCTATACTTTTCTCTCTCTTTGTGAATTTTGATTGTTTTGTTTGTTTTCAGAGTTGTTTGTTGGTATTTTTGTTGATGTTTTGAAAATTTTTCAATTGTTTTGTGTATATTTGTTGTCCTTTTGTGTATTTGTGTTGATGTTTTACTGTTATTTTGTTGTTGTGTTCTGTTTTTGGAGTAATTTTGTATATTTTTCTCCCATTTTGAGTCATTTGTCTGTATTTTTGTTGATGTTTTGTACAATTTTTAGTTGTTTTCAGTTGTTTTCAGTTATTTTGTGTGTGTTTTTGCTTCTTTTGTGTGTTTTGTCGATGTTAAGTATTTTTTGTTTATTTTGTATATTTTTCTGTAAATTTGTATGTTTTTTTTTTCAGTCATTTTGTGTAATTTTGGGGTTTATTTTAGGCGCCCCTGGGCCGCCTGTTTCCCTTGTCTGTGGTAGTAGTTGTCTTGATGCACAGATTACTATTTTTGAAGCAAATGAAAATACACAGATATATACATAAAGCATTAAAGTTTGTTTTGAAATTCTCAATAATACAGTGAAACTAAACTTCATTCATTATTAAATTCATTGATGTCTGCTGGTGCCCATCCCAACTCACGTATGATGTGGGGCGAGGCAACATACTGTACACGCTGAGCACATTCACACCCTATTTACGTGCAGCACAGACTGATTAACATAACATGCATGTTTTTGGGCTGATGAAACTAAGAGAACTGGGAACAAGCAATTACCACACAGATAGTTTCCAGCTTGCTGCATGGAAATAAAACAAATAATTATATTAAAAAGTGTTTTAAAAAGATCAAATTAATGTATTATACAAGTTTTGTTTAATCCAGATGTTTAATTTGTTGTTTTTCTTGAGTTGGCCACCAAAGACAAGCCTTTGGTTCCTTTGGGTTAACTGTTGTATAACTACACTTAATGAGACTCCTTGTAAGCATGGAGGCTTCCACCATGTGAATAAATTATAGCTTTAGCTCTGTAGCTTTTTAAAAAGATGTACTGTATATGCACCCAGAGATGAAAACAGAAACTCCAGGATTTGGTTTGAATTCACACAAAACAGACGGTGATTGGATGAGCAAGCCAAAGCCTCATTTCCTCCTCTTATTGGGTGGAAATAAAGCAAAAGTGGGTCAAGATGGCTGGGGAGGGGTGGTGTCATCTCTAGGATTACAAGTGCGAGACTGAGCGGTGACGAGCGCACGCTGCTGTGATGTCA
Organism: Gouania willdenowi; assembly: GCF_900634775.1. Lineage (NCBI taxonomy): Eukaryota > Metazoa > Chordata > Actinopteri > Blenniiformes > Gobiesocidae > Gouania > Gouania willdenowi. The sequence goes on along the minus strand of NC_041062.1, from coordinate 4,120,235 downwards.
TCCCACTGACATCAGTCTACTCGCGACACAAGATGTGCTCAATCATTCATGGCTCTGCCACCACTTGGCGTCATGTGGCACAGTGAGCTCCAGCTTATGTAAAGGCTTTGTCACTAGCTGGCACGTTGACTTGGGCAAGAATGCTCAACTAATACAGACTACATGCCTTTATCTGGATTATCTTCCAGGGTGCGTATCATTTTGGTGTTTTTTATTTGTGCTTTGATCGCTGTTCCATGTTATGTGTAGACAAGAGAGCAAAGAAGAAAGTTTTACTATGAGCGAATTCGGTCAGACTGGATTTAAAACAAAGCTGCAAAAACTTTTTTGGCTTTGTTTGGTCACATAAACGCCTCAATTTGTGTTGTTTTTTGAACACCAAACACATAAGTTGACTGACCGCGATGTTTTGGATGAATCTGACAAAAATGTTTAGAGGCATGAATACGGGGTCCCCATGGTCATGAAATCCCTGGAAAAGTTATGGAATTTGAAAAAAAATTATTTTCCAGTCTTGAAAAGTAATGGAATAATGTCACTGTTTTGGAAATATAGCCTATTTATTTTATTGTCATATTCAGACTCTTTGTTTTGGTTTGGTTGTGATTCAACAATTTTGAGGTTGTATAAAGTGGCTGGAAGTTGTTGCAGTAGGTGAAAGTTGTTGGTTTCAAACCAAAAAGAATGCTGGGCTAAGTCTCACTGGGATATAAGTCGCATGCTTGCATTTAAGAGCTCCCTCAAATTGGCTTGGTGCCAAACAAATGTAACATAAATACAGTAAATGCAGTAATGGAAAATACAGTAAAGGTTTTTTTTTTTTAGCTGATCAAGGAATTTTCTTTGCCTCAATGCCTTGGTTATTAAAAAAATATATTTTTTTGTTTAGTTTTTATTTTAATTTTATTTTTTATCATGCCTGCATTTGTTGTCCTAGTTTGACGCCACGTGTATTGAAACTTTTTTCGCGAGAAATATGCATGTTTTTTCACTTTTCAAATTTAATAAATAAATGTACATTTTTCTTTTAAAGAAACATGTAGTTCGTTATTATTAAGTGATCAGACTAGTTTTTGTAACCAAAAGTACATTTTATCCGATTACTCTATTAATTAGTAGAATAGTTGATACAATTACTCTATTACTAAAATATTTCATCGCTGTATGTGATCTTTGCTAATGAGAAACTTAATCTAGATTTAGTTTTAGAATGAAACGCCCAATACCAACGCTTATCATGTACAGCACATTGAGTTTGCCTTGCCTTGGCTTAAAAAACCTAAAACTAAAAAATTGCCCCCCTTTCTCAGAAGTGAAAGATGATCTGACTGAGCCGGAGAGCGGTATAAACATTAAAGCACTCTGTGGAATGTTATTTGGGAACTGTACGGTGCCCATTACCCTGTCACAATTTATGATTCTTGTAACAAAGACTTGAAAGTCCAGAACTGAATCTTCTGGGTCTCCAGGCAGCCCGTTGTTCATTTTTTTGTCAGGACAACACTAATGGAGTCCTAATGATCCTGGCTTGGTTTTCAAACTGTTTCTCATCAAACACCGAGGGGCTCCCAAAGGCAAACGAGGGTTGTTTCCTAGCATGACTTCAGGTGTTTGACTAGCACCATTTGATATCTGAGAATCCACTGACATGTTTTCTTCTCTGGGTTGAATGTCCTTCAGTGATATGACAGATCAAAGGCATTCCCCTTTAGCCACAGTACTGTGGAGATTGTCTTATTGCCCTGCATGTGGCCAGCAGAAAGTCAATCCATTTGAATGGGTAGATCTCTCCATGCAGGGGATGAAATCTTCCTCTCTCCCTAACAGCGTGACCACCATAGCCAGCACTTCTTCTCTGCTGTTGCCATAGAGAACTGAAGAACTGAGAGCTACAGGAAGGAATATATCATACCTTCTGTGGTCATGATGTAAACAGTTTGCTGTCTTTGCAACACTGATACTAATTAGATTCAGCACAAAGCCTTTAATGACGGATAAGTTATGCTTTAATTTAGTTTCTCTGCTTTTAAAGTTGAATACAAAAATCATTGACACTGGAGCTTTTACAGTGAATGTTTTCATTTTAAAAGTCAAAATTATAAACTGACCGATTAATTGGCACAAAATACATTTTCAGTTGCACTTTTAAAAAGAAAAAGAACTATTATGCAGTTTTGCATTCTTTATTATAGAACCAGAATTTAAATTAATAGGCTTCTTCATTTGTATTTTTCCTTTATTTATTTCATTCAGGATTTATTTTTAGTTAAATTGCATTGTTTTGAATAGTTTATCAAGGGATTCTTTTGACAATGAAAAATAAAAGGAAAATAATACAGTATTTTTTCCCAAAAAAAATAAAGGAATATTTTTCAATCATCATTTGTCTACAGTCCCATTTTAATAAATAAATCGTGAGAGAATCGTGAACCCAGTATTGTGAATCGAATCGTATCGGGAGTTGAGTGAATCGTTACATCCCTAGTTCACAGTGTTACTAATTAGTTTTTGTTTTTATGTATTTTATTTAATTTATTAATTTTACAATTGCCGATACAAGATTACAATTTCATTTTGCAGGTGTTTTTTTTTTATAAAGTTATGGTTAAGGGACATGCTCAACATCCTACAGTGACGGCCAAGGTTGGATACGAATCGACGACACTCCAATTACAAGCCTGCTTCCTTACCCGTTACGCCACTACTGTTTGTTTGACTGTTAAAAGGATTACGTCAAAAGTACTTTAGTGATTTTGATGAAATTTTAAGCAAAGACAGACAGAACACAATGGAAGATTCACTGATCCAGATATCCTTTGTATATCAATGTTGTTTGGCCAGTGGCCGATACATGACAAATCTATCAGATATCAGACGATATATCTGGTATCAGCTTTTTAAAGCCCCCAATATTGTATCAGCATCGGCCCCAAAAATCCCATAGGTTGGGGCTCGAGTTTAAAGTTCATGGGTTGTTTTTGTCTTTGTCATTGGTAGATTGTTACTCATGATACAGGGAAATACATTTTTGCAGTTCAGGCTATTGGCTTTTTTATGATGGCTCACAGAGACATCAAACAGGTTTTATTTTCATTCACCTCTGTGGTAAAGGAGACATTAAAGGAATCAGGTGTTAGGTTACGATGCCCAGGCCTAGAATTATTTATTCAGGTTCCGACTCAAGCTGCACCCTGATAGCAGATATTACGACTTAGTTGGAAGCAGGAGACTTCATACTGAATGCTTGTGTTAGCACTTCTCTTGAACCTTCGTATCATTAGGCGATAACTTCGATAACCATCGCTAGTCTTTATCGGGTTATTTATTTTCTCTTTTTCCTCATTCAGCTGTGTCCAAATTAATTTCACGCAGGTTTTGGAACAGATTTCAAGGTAAAGATTAAACATTGAAATAGCAGATCAGCATGGATGAGTGACTGAAGTTGCTGGGACGAATCATGATGCTCCACTTAAGACAAACTTGACAAAGTCTCCTGTGTACTACCCACTCGTCAAACCCCTCTTGCAAAGACACAGAAAAGTAGAGCGTCTGATTTTACGTTTCATTTCTGAGTTTAGCCATTTCCATTTAGATTCTTTTTCATCAGTTTTCCCTTATTAAATCTCATTACATCCTACTAAACGTTCCTGAAAATATTATTTGTACGGTTAATTGAGTTTACGTTGGTTATCAATTTCATATTTCTATTCTGATGAAGAGGGAATTGCACCAAAAGAGCACAGGATTACATAGCATGAAATTTTGCATGCTATCCGTTTTGCTACAATTGCAAAGGATGAATCGTTCAATGGTGACAAAATACCCAGTGCCTTATAGCCATTTCTATTGCTAGATTTGACATATCTTTCTCTTTCCTCACCAGTTTATGTGAAAAATTGTGTAAATGTGTCATATTGTGCCAATATGCATATGAAGGTATATTACTGTTTAAGTGGATGAATTCCATCCTTTTTCCACAATCACATATAGTTGTAGGTCCTAGAAATGCTGACCCATATCTACTGGCTTTAATGTTTCAAAGAAAAAAGTTCTTCATGTGAGCTGATTTCGCCATTTGGGTTTAAATTGGGTTTAAATGGGATTTCATTCATTAAAACAGTTCTGCCATCTAGATAAAGTATACTTTAGCTAGTTTTCAACCCGTGTAAGTTTGCCTTGCGTCGTAGTATTATTCAATACATTGTAAAAAGTTGATGTTTTCTCGAATGTTGATGTGTCAGCACTTGCTTTTCACATGGATAACCCCCCTTGTTTCTGTTCTAGAGTTACAGTGGCCTCTCGTGTCGAGTGGGTTCTTATCAGGGATGCAAATGTATTCATTGGTGACGTCCTTTTGAAATATCATTGAGTGGCCCTCCTGTTCATTCACGGAGAGCAGAGTATGAAGCGTGGGCTTCGACGGGGGCTTGAAAAACAGCAACAAGGTTGCTTTCAGCGAAAAACAATTAAAACTCCTGTTTAATAGGAAGAAGTGGGTGTGTAGTATGAAGCAGATAAGGGGGTGTTTTGACATTTTTCTACTCAACCCAGTTTGAACATGATGTTTTTATTAGGCTTGGATCATTAGTAGACGATGTGCAGTCTTGTCTCCAAAAGTGAGTCCCTTAACACAAAAGAGGCAATAGCCATAGACAGAAGTTACATTTCATTAGTAAAGTCACTGATCTGAGGTCAAACACAAGTCCCTCCAAGCTGGTCATGGTTGTTCCACTTAATCAGTGCTTCCTTCTTTTATTCCTGCTGGCTTGAACTACCCCAGAGCCAAGTATCATGTGTCTCTGCTGGTTATGTAACAGTCAGGGGCTAAAGAGGGAGTAGAAGGCCAGCAGTGATCGGAGACACTGTAGCTCTAGAAAAGCAGAAAGCGACAGCGGTACATTAAAGCTTTCAGCTGAAATTGAAAAGGACTGGATGCAAATGAATAGGAATCTGCTGTGGCATAACACTCTGGGTGCTATTTTGGAACGAGAGTATGAACTTCCTAGCATCACATAACATTGACAGGCATTGTCAAAGATTGAGGCTTTAGCTGATTTAAAGTAACTTTGCTTTCATGCTTTGAAAGCATAGATTTCCGAGCATGTATCCATCACGTATCCGGCTCCATTTGGAATGGAGCCGGATACGTGATGGTGGATGTTTAGTATTGGACATACGGAGATCTTCTTTTGAATTGAGATGTTAGTTTTCATTAAAACAAACACTTCATGTCTGCATAATATAGTCCCTGATGTGGTATATAGAGATCCTAACATTCTGTTCTTTTCCACAGGCTGAAAAATGCAACATGAGCTGAAGATTCACAACAAAGTCTGGGAATTTAAGTTACTCTGAGGAAATAATGCAAAGATTTTAAGGAACCTTTGGAGGACTTACTGAAACTTTAGTTTCATCTGCAGTAGAACTGAACTGAAAAGCATCCATCATGCCGATTCTAAAGCAGCTGGTGAGCCATAACCAGTCCAAGCGGAGGTCTCGGGCAGACCTGACTCCAGAGATGATCAGCGCTCCTTTGGGGGATTTCCGTCACACAATGCATGTTGGACGAGGGGGCGATGCCTTCGGGGACACTTCCTTTCTCAGCACCCGATCAGGGGAACCTCCCAGGGAACCGACCACGAAGCATGGCTCACCAGGTCCAAAACTGGGGCTGCTCTCTCGTACCTTCAGAAGCAGCAAGCGGTCACAGTCGGTAAACCGGGCGGACAACTACGACTACAATATGACGCTTCCTTCGGCTGGTCCATCTCAGTTTGTGAAAACCGCCGTCTCCCTGCCTTACCTGAATGAAGATGGCACAATTCCAGGAAACCAACTACCCAAGAGCATCTCCTCGAGCCCCTTGAAGAGCCTTACAGAAATCGATACTAAGCCGGTAAATGGAGCCGCAGCGTTGGCAACGCATGATGCAGAGTTTGATGAACGCAACTTTGGCGAGCTGACAGATTTGCCGCCATCTTTACCCAAAGGGGGCGGTATGAAGCATGCAGAATCCATTATGTCCTTTCACATTGACTTGGGTCCCTCGATGCTCGGGGACATTTTGGGCATAATGGAGAAGAAAAGCTCTGAGGAGGATGACCTTGGGTACGAGGAGGGCAAAGGTAGCGAGGGACACTCATCACCCTCCTACATCCCCCATATAGACGACGACGACGACAACGATGATGACGACGATGATACAGATGAACCGGCACCAGCAAGGCCGCCTCGCAGCATCTACCAGCACAACTCTACAATGGATCCCTACAGTACCCAGATCCAGACCAGGAACGACAACAACCACCACCACAACAACGCCGACAGCTGCTCAGTATCCAGCTCTGGGTCCATCTCTGAGGAGAAGCCTCAGTACCACCTCCACGATAGGGACACGGACAGTGCCAAGTACAGCTCACCTCGCGGAGATGAAGACAGGGATTTCACCTACATGGATGAAGATGACGACGATGAGATCCGGGTCTAAACTCTAAGCACGAACAGTATTGAAGGACGTGGAAAGAGAAAACCAGTGAAGCCTTTTCAATATGCTGCGACACAGCTGTGATCTCCAGATAGAAACTATCGGCCTCTTTAAGGTTGGACTCTACGATTTCCATTGATGCAATTCAAACATCTATATGTTGAAAGTGCATTGGGAGAATATTGCTTTGTTTTGGTTACACTCGCAGAACTGATAATAATATTGAACATTTTGAATGTGAAGTCCGATCTTTGAGGAATTGTCAAAGTCTTTCTCTGTGAGTACCATCATAAGATCCAATCGGCCAATGGGTGTTGACGGTGACACTAAGAAGACAAAGTAGTTGTTACTTTAGTCTTTGCCTAAGTTTAAAGGGTGTGCTGTGTTATTTTACTTCATTTACTGTACATCTGTGTTCATAAAGGTTGATAGTTGGCTGTTTTTTTTTTTTTACTAATAGTGAAAACCTGCAATTTTGCTTTCTATTTATTTCTTTATCTTTATAAGGGAGGCATGGTTATCAATGCACACTGCAAGTTCTTATGGATGTGACTTTGGGGTTTTTCTCCAACTTTATTATCACAAACGGTTTTTACAAATAGTGACAGCTTCCTGCATGGCTATGATTCAATTATTCCAAACAAGGTGAGGGCGTCGACCTCAGCTGTACGGCTCGTGTTTTGATCAGGGAAATGGGAATTATTTAAAAATGAGACCTTTTGTTTGTTGTGCTGGAAATCAAAGCTTAGGCGATTTTTTTTTTTTTTTTTTTTTTTTTTTCATGTCTTTTGCCCCATTATTGCTGTCGTTGAAAGGATTAAGCACCTCAGTGGAGACTTGTCAGAGATGTTTGCTCTGATTAGACACCAGCATCCGTTTAATTCACGTCATCAGGGTTCGGCCCAAGGTCGAAGAGACTAAAAAAAATGGTGTCATCAGCACCAGTTTGGACTGGGAGCGGCAAGCGAGGAGTGCATTTCCTAAACTGGACCCAAAGGTGCTAGAATTCACCTTGTCTACAGGGTCCCAATCACACATCTGGAGCAGACGACTATAGCGACCAATCACTGGGCGTTCCCATGTTGCTCGTTAAGCGGGCGAGCTCATTGGCTGGCAGCCAGCTGGACGCGCCCCAGTGACAGGTGGGCCCTTTCTCTTCTTCACAATCTTCACTCCCTCCACTTCTTTATTTTCAGCCGTAAATTAGCCAGCAGGACGTGCACTTTCCCTCCCTACTTCCATGATTAATGTTTGACCTTTTTTTTAAAGTTTTGTCTCAGAGAACTAATTGCCACATTTGACATTTGGGAGTTTGGGGTTTCGTGTTGTGGACTCCAGCAGAGGTGTGTAGATGAAATCAGGACGCTGTGCCATTCTGCCACAGCTTGATTACTGTTTTGGAACAATTTCAAGCGAATATAATTCCAGAGACGAATGCCTTTGGGTTTTTTTTTTTTTTTATGTATAAGGGCCAAATGTAAGAATGTCGTATCTGGTTGAAGGATTTTTTGAGGCCGATACAATCCATCAAATCCTGTATAAACACTAATAATCAGTGCCAATTGTAGTAGAGTAAACAGTCTTTTCCATCATCGCTGTGGCTTTGTGGGTCATGTGTCGGAGCAAAACCAGTCTTGGCTTTCCTTTCACACAAAAAAAAGACATATTTGTGGCCAAACATGAACATCCACAGAGGACATTATTAATGAGGACGAACACGTCAAAGAACTTGCAACTCCACAGCTTCTCGGTGGGAAAGTCTTAAGCTTTCTGCCCCAGTTTGCTTCATGTTTTCATTCCCAGTCAGTCATGGTTCGGTGGGAGGGAAAAGAGAGACTGTACTTGAAGAAAAAAAAAAGGTCTGGCTCAATGTTTAACTGTTCGATTTTTCTTTTCCCCCCAATTCTGTAATTTGATGCCAAGTATGTACTGTTTACTTTTTTCCTCTTCCTTCTTCTTCAGGTTTTTACAGTATAATAATATATTTACCGTCTTCACTTTCCTTCACTTTGATATAATAACAGTTATATTTTTCAATAAAAGAGAAAGCTGGTTATCTTTACATATGACGTCGCTCTTGTGTTTGTTGTTTGGAAGAATCTATAGAAATTCAAGGATGATTTGAGCTAGTTAATTTTGTCTTCTTTTTGCAAACAACTCCCAAGGAAACATCAAGGCAATCAGCAGATCAAAGTACATCTCCTGAAAAAAGTTGTCTGAATAAATGAAAGCTTAGCATATTTAACTCAAGGATGGATAATCCTTGAGAGTGTTCCGGCATCGACTGAGATGTGACGTAGTAGGAAGTGCAAATCAAATCTCAGCAACTGACGTCAGGATGAGTAAATCTATATAGAAACAGTTACTTTAGCATCAAACGAGAAAAAGTAAACACAATAAATCATTAGTATATATTTTGCCAAATGTGTTCATTTTTAGTTCGGGGCAAGTTCTTGTGACGTTTAAAAGGAAATAAATAGTTTTAACCAACAAATAAAATGCCTCAAAACCCAAATTATTTTTATAAACAGAGACTAAAATGAAACTGTTCTTAAGATTAAAGTGTTGAAAAGTTAAATTTCACCTTGAAGACTCTTAAGATAGAAAATTGAATGATGAAAGCTTTTTCTTTCAGCATATATTTTTATATATATGTTTTTTTTTTTTCCGGCCTTGAGTTCCCTTGGTGAAGATAATAGAGACCACAGCTGTTTCTACTACAACGTGCTCGGGTGGGGTGGGGTGGGGAGGGAAGGGTACTCAAATCTGCTACAAAAGCATCCACTCAAACTGCTTCAGCTTCACAGACGTGCATCAATACTACAGCCAGCCCTGAACTCAGATACAAAAACTTGTTTTTGCAGAACAGGCAAGATGGGTCTTGTGAGCTAATTAGACGTCTGAAAGCCTGCCATGGATTTTAACAAGCTTTAAGCTTTAACAGGATGAAAAACAATCAAACAGGAGGACCCTTTAAACATGGGGACATTTATGAAGCAAGGACCAAGGGTTTTAACACAGTAGGGAAACTATATTTGTGTTTTCAGCCATTCCTCCTGAAGTAGATATTTTAGGTCAGGACCTGATGTTACCTGAGAAGTTCTGCCTCAAAGGTGCTGGTGAGTTCCTCGACACGGCCTTCGGACGAGACAAATTCTATCAGGTATTTGCTTTTATAATTTTGGGAGCAAGAAATCGTCCAAAAGCTTTCTGCTGAAAAGTGATGCAAAATTTGAAATAATGAAAAGGGAGTGCACGTTAGTAGAAAAGCCTCTCATTTTTTGGGGTCATTTTGATATATGATGCCTAACTACATTTTTTTAATGTAAATTTCAGAAAAATCTCAGAAATGACCAAAAGTAACTTTTTGTTATGAGGGAGGTAGGCAGTTTCCTATTATACGTCCAAGTTAATTTTACTGGTTTAAACTAGCCAATATTAAAAATAGCATTGTTAATTTATTACGTTTCAAATGTCTAGCTCTTTTTTTTCATTGCGTTTCTCCAAAAGTCACATTAAATTGATATTAAAAAGCATTTGTACATCTTAAATGTCAACATTTTTCACAGACGATTGAGTCTCTTCAGTTACATGAAAGCTCTATTTGACCATCAATAGGTTTGTTTCTAAAGATTATCTGCCATTTTTCTGTTATAGATGTGCCTCTGTCGCCCTCTTGTGGCTTTTTAAGATTGAAGTAGTTTTTCAACAGAGCAGGGTGTGTCATAAAGTAATTTTATTATATACAGTACACTTTAGATACAGGATAACTGTCTTATAAAGCAAAGGGTGCAAAATATGCAATATAACAACTGAACATTACATAGGAGTCAACTGAAAAGAATGACAGTCTAATGAAAAAAAAAAAAATACACAAAATGGTTGAATTATATACAAAATAACTCAAAAGAACCAAAAAAACAACAACTAATAGATACAAAATGTCAGGAATTTATGTAATAAGACAACAAAAACAGACCTTATTACAAGAAAAATACACAAAATAATTAAAAAAAAAAACCCTATATGACAACAACGTGCACACACTAACTCAAAAAACACAAGATGGCTATGGAAATAATTCCAAAACCAAAAAAACAACTTCATTACACACACAATGAGAGAAAAATATGTAAAATTTCCACAAAAACATGACAGAAATACACAAAATTAAACAAAAATACACAAAAAACACAAGATGACCAAAAAAATGCACGAAAATGTGCACAAAAATATATATTAAAAAAAAAAAAAATATATATATATATATATATATATATATATTACAATAATGGCAGCACAGAAAATGATCATTATAACAAAATAACAAGAGAAAATATATATATATATACACAAAGTAACACCCTGTGTTGATATTGTATACAATCACATTTTTGTAGCCATGCTGTGATTAAAGTTGTAAGTTACATCATACATGGTGCCAGAAGCATTCAAATGCTCTTTATTCCTTTTAAAATAATCAGATTTTCTTTTAGCTTGGTTTCAAACTTCCTCAGCGTACTTCCACGAGCATGACGAAAGTTCATAAATCCTGTTTATGTGTAACTCTGAGTGTTTCGTGAATGTAATTCTCTCTCTTGCAGGGATGATCAGTCATAGATACTCAGGCTCCAAACTTTTCCAACAAAGCTGCAGAAGAATCTTCAGTCACCTCATCAAAGAGTAAAAAAAGTGCTTTATCACACAGCAATCCTCTGCTGCAGACTGAAATCAGCTCCATATCGCCTTCCATTTACTTAGTATTGTTTATTTCTTGCTTCCCTGAGCCTTATGTTAAAAAAAAAAAAAAAAAAAAAGATTCTGCAAACACACAAAGCTCAACATTATCCCTCAGACCGCACTGGAGTAAGAACTATTCATGGTTTTTTAGCTCTGGTACTAACATAAAAAAACACACATGGCGCTCGGAGAGATTTGAACAAACTGGAGTAATATTTACACAGATATTAACGGGAGAGAAATTCAAGAGTAGCATAGAAACTCTGAAGTTTGTTTTCACTCTTTAAAAACTCAAGCATGTCGGTTTCATCATCGTCGTGCTTTCATTCAACACTCAACAAATGCAAAAAATGGATTTTAATCCCTTCACAATGAGCAGGATTTAGATGCAAAAACCCTTCACTGATAGATGAATGTCACTGTGATTATTATCTTTTAAAACTTACAAATGACCTTTACTATGTATGTACTTCACAGTAAAACGGAGTCAATGGTACAGAATGAATGAACGCAACATCATCGACCTACAGACACTGACCTTTGGACACAGATCTGTAGAAATAGATTTAAAAGAACACACTAACCTTACAATGAACGTAAACATACTCTATCTCATCTTAGATACACAAAATGGGCTTCTCTCACACATATTGGCTTTTAACAATCAGTCACAATAACACTGACTGATTATTAAAATGTTGTCACTATTAAATCAATTTAAAGATGCTGAACACAAAACTTTTCCATCAGATAGACAGATCAATGAATTCAAGATCATTTGCTTGAAAAAAGTTGAAATTGCCACTTGAAAGTTTGCTTTTGTCTTCACCGTAAACACTCTGTTGGTTGACATGTTTGCGCATTGCATTATGGGATGTGGAGTCCCGGAGAAGACCAGTGCTTCTTAAACTTGTTAGCTAAAATATTTTGTCCAGAATACTATAAAACAACGCTAGAGTAAACACACATTTTAAAGAATCCAACTTTGTAAAAAAGTAGAATGAAACTGTATTCAGTGCCTCCTGTATTGATTTATTTTTTACAGTTTTTATCATTTCCGGTCCATGGGAGGTGACCAGAAATGAGACTGACTCTTGTATTTTCACTTCTGATCATGACCATCATTTTTACCCAAAATTTACATTTTAAAATCCCTTTAATTTTTCATGCTTTTATTTCTTAATATTCCACTTCCCCTCAAGTCCCCTCTGTAGTGCCCTCGCGTAACCTGAGGAGTACACGTGCCCCCATTTGAGAAACACTGCTGTAGACGGACGCATAGAACAAGCGTTTTTACTTCATTCTTACTGTAATTTGTCGTCCTTCTTGACCAGACCAGGAGGACGGTGATTGGCTTGTTTACGTGTTTACGGTGGAGAGGAACGCAAACTTACGAGTGGCAAGTTAAACTTTTTACATATTTTTTCCTTGAACAAATGATCTTAGATTTATAGATCTATGAGACCTACACTATAGATTTATCTGTTAAAAATACTTGTGTCTAGCAGCTTCAAGCTTAGAATTAGCTACCCTCTATTAGCGTGTGCAATTGCGACACATTCCTATACATTTTCTTAAAAACTAGTGTTGTTCCGATGCCCTTTTTTTGTCCCGATGCCGATACTAATACCAGATGCTTATTATCGGCCAATATCGGTACAAGCCGATACTGCAGTGTTTAAAGAAAAGATATAACCTGATTTACCACCAAGTTATGCGGTAACACAAACACTTTAGGTAGATTCTTCTTCGTTAGTGTTTGGTGGATTCTTCGTTTGTGTTTGGTGGATTCTTCTTCGTTGGTGTTTGGTGGATTCTTCTTCGTTGGTGTTTGGTGGATTCTTCTTCGTTGAAGTTTAAGGGATTCTTCTTTGTTGGTGTTTGGTGGATTCTTCTTCGTTGGTGTTTGGTGGATTCTTCTTCGTTGAAGTTTGAGGGATTCTTCTTTGTTGGTGTTTGGTGGATTCTTCTTTGTTAGTGTTTGGTGGATTCTTCTTCGTTGGTGTTTGGTGGATTCTTCTTTGTTGGTGTTTGGTGGATTCTTCTTCGTTAGTGTTTGGTGGATTCTTCTTTGTTGAAGTTTGGGGGATTCTTCTTCGTTGGTGTTTGGTGGATTCTTCTTTGTTGGTGTTTGGTGGAATCTTCGTCCTTAGACAGACTGGGATTTTTTCACTACCTGTAAATCCCATACTGGGGTTACTGGGGCCTATTGCAGTGCATTATCAATCAGCTCCATACGATAAACACTAGTAATCTGTGACCTCAGAGGTAATTCCCAAAGAAAGCTGTTTTATTTCGTACCTTCCTCGACATATTTAATCAGCCATATTTCAACAGTGGCGGCACTAACAGTCCCTACGTGTCTGAAAGATTTAATATTCCACCTTTATGAAAGGACATTTACACAGAGATGCTACGACATAGAGAGATGAAGGAGGATTTCTAAGTCTGGCTTTCAGTGATGTATCAGCTTTGTCTGCATCTGAGGGAGAACAAATAGTCAGATCAGAACGCTGAGTCATCGTAGCGTGCATGTGGAACAGACTGTTCGTGCCAATAAGATTTTAAATAAAAGCCAAAGGAAAACTATTCCACTGTACAAATGTTAGTAAGGCTTGTTGGTAATGGGTGGATTGATCTGGTTTATTTAAAATGACTTTTAAAGATCAATAACACATCAACTTTCACGTTGAATCAAAGAATCTGCATCACAAAACACCTTCAGATGTTTACAGATGATTGTTTTGTCTAATAAATGAGTTCCTCAGTAGTTAATAAATCATGGCTGATATGTAATATATGCAAATTGAGAAGATAAACTAAGTAAAAAAAAAAGGGAAAATAAATGTTAAGAATAGGAATATTTCATAAGAATGAAAAGACATATAACTTTATTTATATTCGGTAATTGCAAACAGAAATATCTGAGAAATATTTCAAAAACGTGTTTTTTAACCCAATTTTGGCTTCTCTTTCAACCAATTAAACTAATATTTTTGTTCAGGAATGCAAGTAAATAACTCAAATTTGACATAATTAATAATTTACAATAATCTGCTAATGATAATGATTTACTATTTTTGTCAGATTTTTTTTTGTAAATTAGTGATTTTTTAAAATTCATGGCTAACAATAATTTTAGCATTAAAAATGTCATTTTGGGTAAAAAGCTTCAACATATTGGTTGAGTAACTGTTGCAGAAACATAAAAAATGATTTGGGTAATTATTATTGCTGTTAATTTAGGGTAAATGAAAAAAAATAATTTGCAAAAAAAACGAATTTATTTTGACTTAGATCAATTATATTCAATTTACTTATGTATGTTGATTTAGATCAATTAGATTTGGTCAAAATGTTAGTTTTTTAAGGCAACAAGTTTGCTTTTTTTTTTTTTTTTAAAGAAAAGAATAGTAAAGTAAGCTTCTTATTCTTTAGTGTGTGGGATAAACCTTACTTTGGGTCTAATACATTTCCTAAACACTGTAAAGTGAAAGTCAATTCGTTGTATGAACAAGTCTTATTTTTAACCACTAGAGGGAGCTACTGCTCTGTATTATTTCACATCTCTATTCCAGTATTTTTCTGCTGATTCATGGCGCTTTGTGAATTAAATTAATGGAAAAATAAATGTTTGGGATGGAAAAAAAAGAGACTGAAAACTTGCCTAAAATTCTTAAATGTCCACTTTCACTTCCTTTTTCGAGCCTTTCAACAACAAAAGCACCAAATATCGCAACCAGAACTCATGGTACAACATGAAACTGTGATGTAAAGTTTTCTATTTTTACATGCATGGCAACATTATTTCCGCATTTTTTGTGCTCCTCCAAACAAAATCACCCTGGGAATCAAACCCTTGTTTGAATGCATCGGTTGTTTTTGCAGGATTTCAGTGAGCTATAATTTTACAGAGTTAAATGCCAAGTCCTTTGATGCAGCGTCACTTAAACGCATCTTTGAACAAACAGTGAAAATGTCTCCCAGACGTACGACCAGCCGCCTCCGACTTTGTTTAGTCTGTGCACGGCTCTTCTCCTTATAATCCATCTCTATACCTTGTAATAAGACAGCGCTTAACTGTCCATATAAAGAGGCATCAAGGGAAGAAACAAAATACATGCATACATGTGAGGTTGAATTGGGTAAAATATTCCACCCTGGCATTTTCTATCCAGACCAGCTACATTATCAGAGGACACCATGTAGAATCTGTTATTAAGTCACTGGTGCTCAACATGTGGTTCTTTATGTCTTAATTTTAATATTTCTCCCCAAAAACCTTAAAAGAGGGAAACTTTTTAACCGCGTTTTACAACTTTGTCGTATTTGTCTTGTTTTGGCCCCTTTTCAAAAAGAAAGTGTCTATTTGTACGGTTGTCGTACGGACAACCCCCAGTGCTATTGGTATGGTTACCGAAGTACAAGTACGTATAGCGTCTTATGTTTAGGGTGTTAGGGTTAGGGTAAGGTTTAGCCTTAGTCACGTGACCTAAACTGGCCAATGACTGACCTATCACCAGTGACGTGCCGTCAGGGTAGGCAAGGTAGGCAGTGCCTACCCAAGGGTGAATTGATATTTTGATTATTTGTTTTAATAATAATATAATTATAAATTATTTATTTTTCCATTTCCAATAGCCTACAGTACCTGTAAGTTTGAAAGTGTCCGCATTTTGTGCGTTTCATAGCCCAAATTACTAAACAGTGCTATTTCCTGGAATGGCTGCCATCTCACTCCCCACAAGCACGTTGCTGCTCTGCCTCTGTTCCCATAGAGTGTTTTCATGTGTTTGCGCATGCGCAGTCAGTTCCCCAAGATGAAAACCATTTACCATTTAGTTTTCTACGCTGCCTTTGGACGTAACCGCGCTATGCTAAATGCTACCTAAGTTCACACTGCATTAGTGAATTGATCCCATGTGACCGCTGCTGCTACGTTCTCTAGCTAGTGGGCGGGATAACACTACAGTCATGATGACAGCGCTAGAGGCGATAAAGAAACTTTTTTTTGAGGAAAAACGACAGCTTTTAAAAGATGGAGACCAACACCTGAGCTACTACACTTTCAGCAAAGGTAAGGTCAGAAAATGTTTCATACTTTTCACAGTGAATGGTACAAAAGGAAGGATTGACTTTGTGGATGCTCCTCACTGAGGCTGTTCCGAGTTGTTGTTGTGGTCATTTTCTTCGTGTTTCTGTGTTTCCAACACAAACAACAGATGTGCTGCTGTGTGATGAGATATATTTTGTTGGGAGAGTATGGAGGCTATATTAAATAATTGTTTATGTTTCTTTAATGGTGTTTATGATGTTGATTTTGTTAGATGGCTAAATGTTTGTTAATGTGGATCTTGTTGGGTTTTTTTCTTTCTTATTAAGAATTTTATATTTTGATAAGCGCATTGAGATGACTTTGTTGTAAATTGCTTTATACAAATAAAGTTAATTTGAATTGAATTAACACTTGGTCTCGATTTGCAACATGCCTACCCAACCCGAGTGGTCACGGCACGTCACTGCCAATGACTGACCTATCACGTGACCTAAACTGGCCAAATAGGGGCGCAGCGTACGGATAGATCGACGGTATATTGATACGGCAACCGTACAGATAGCCGCTGAATTTTTTCAGACTTTAGCTTCCTTGTGTCAATAAATATCCCTTTTTACTTATTTTTTGTCAATTTTTGCAAGTTCCTTTTGACATGTTTTGTCCTTTCTTTAAATCTTTTGGCCACTTTTCATCCCAATGAGCTAACTTGTGCTCAATACATTTTTTCCCCCTACATTTTGCCTCTTTTTGTTCCACATTTTTGCTCTTTTTCACTATTGTTTGCCACATTTTGCTCATTAAAGCAAAATTTTGTAATTAAAATTACCTACTTCCTCTTTATTTGCCCATGTTTTGGCCACTCTTGACTGCTTTTGGCCCATTTTAGTCACTTTACACTTTTTTCTTGCCATGTTTTTTTTTGTTGCCACTTTTGGATGTGCATGCCAACATTAGAAGGAACTCTTCAGTTTCAGTGCAGATCTTGCCGGTTAAGAGCTCAGGCTTAATGTAAACCTCAAACTAAAATATTTACTTTCAGTGTAGTCGGCGAGCTGATCTGAGTCACCCAATAGATTTCCTAAATGATTGCTTTGTCAAACAAACCAGGACGCCAGCTGCACGATGGATGAAGACAGTAATGTAATTTGAGTCATCAGTTAGTGAATTATTTCTAAAAGTGAAATATTTGATACAGTTTTAGCCCAAAATACATACTGGAAAAAAAATACAATCTCAAAAAGCCAAAGTACAAATCCAAAAAAACAATTAAAAACCGTTTCACTGATTGTCTGGAAAGAAGAGGTTGACAACAGACAACAATGCACCAATAGTAACACAGTGACCAAGCACTTCTTTAATTAGCGAGGGAGGACAATCAGGAGATGAGGCACACCTGAGTGCAAACACAAGCAAGGAACCCTGGAACCATAAACTAAGAAATAAGTAAACAATCAATAATACAAGCGCTAAATCAATAATACTAATACACGTAACCAACAAAAATAACTGTAATCTAAATAAAACAAGACTGGCTGATGTTTTAATATAAACTGAAAGAGGATCCGGAACAGGGTTTGAAACAGAGACCTTCAACATAAAAGTCTGGACAAAAACTGTTAGCACTAGCAATGAAATTATCAGAACATATGTGAAATTAAAATACTTTTCTTTGAAATTTTTTGTTTGTGACCTGGCGGATGCTGTTCATGACTGAGCCTGTGCATTGTGCATGTTCTTCCTGATTATGTATTCATTTTCTCAAAGTACTCTTGTTTTCCTAAGAAATGACTCACATACATGTCATTTACTGAAGTATTAAAAACAATTGTGATGTAATACTGTGATGTACAGACTTCTACGGCCCTGCTCAGGGGGAAGGGCACCACTTTGACTGAATATAGAGAACAAAAAGCCTGTTCAGAGTAAAGCTGGATGTGATTATGACAAAGAAACTTGAGTTTGCCACTGATATTTGGATCTCAGGGCTTTGTGGTGATTCTGGTTAAAGTAAACACTACAAAGGAAACCTTTGTTTCCCACACGCTGCAGCAGCAGCAGCAGCGATATGATTGAGGAATAGTTCAGGGTTTAGGATCGGATGCATTTCTTTTTATATATTTTTGAATTTGTTTCACTTCACAAAACCCAGAAAATCCCTGAAAGTTTATGAAAATGAATTTAATGACTTTTCTTCCCCAACCCTGCAGACAGTCATACATTCATAACTTCACTCTGACATTACACATCCTGTTGGTTACGATTAAAAATACATACCATTTCCTCTTTGTGTTTCCTGCTGTCACTTTACGAGTCCAGGGCCGACACCCAGTTCTTCAACTTCTGGGATTTAACCTCTAACTGGGTGGAGAGGGTCCGTTTCCTTCCCCCTCGAGGCCAAACGGAGGAAGTTCAGAGGCTAAAGGAAGGCTGGCAGAGAGAAGTGGGACGTGTTCACTAAAGAACCACAGACGTCTGTGCCACTGAATGAAACTTTTGAGAAGAATTTCACGTTTCAAGGAAATGAAATGTTTGGACATTGTAGTACGCCATCATCATGTGTTCCTCCCGTTTCCCTTGGTCATGTTTTCCTCTACTACTGTATATATTTGTAAGAGGAGTGGGCAACACTGGCATTTCATTTTTAAGTCAATACGCCAATGTTATGGAATCTCTGGGTGTGGTTATAGCTCGTATTAAATTTGGTGTTTTCCTTTCATTTTCTTTAATCTCTCTCACTCGCTCTGTTTTTTGACCATTGTATGTATTTACTTTTAAGATGGAGTTCCTCTTCCCTCTGCAAAAGGTAAGGTTATAGTCAGACAGTTATAAGTTTAATAGTTTGAAAGTAAGCATAAAAATGAAAATTGCATTTCGGCATGAAAAATGAGAGAAATATGAACAACACCCAAATTTTGGAAGAAAGGCTATAGTAAGGCATAAAAATGGAAAAAATTTGGATTTTTTTTTTCTGAGATAAGGCTATCATAAGACCCTAAAAACTAGTTTAAATATGATGAGCACACTTAAACTGGGCTGAAAATCCATTTTGCCATGAAAAATTAGAAAAATGTGAACAACACCCACAAGTCGGAGGTAAGGCTATAGTAAGGCATAAAAATGGAAAAAATTTGGATTTTTTTTTTCTGAGATAAGGCTATCATAAGACCCTAAAAACTAGTGCAGATATGATGAGCACACTTAAACTGGGCTGAAAATGCATTTTGGTATGAAAAATTAGAAAAATATGAACAACACCCAAATTTTGGAAGAAAGGCTATATTGTAAGGCATAAAGATGAAAAAAATTTGGATTTTTTTTTTCTGAGATAAGGCTATCATAAGACCCTAAAAACTAGTGCAGATATGATGAGCACACTTAAACTGGGCTGAAAATGCATTTTGGTATGAAAAATTAGAAAAATATGAACAACATCCAAATTTCAGAGGTAAGGCTATAGTAAGGCATAAATATGAAAAAAATTTGGATTTTTTTTTTCCTGAGATAAGGCTATCATAAGACCCTAAAACCTAGTTTAAATAAGATGAGCACACTTAAACCTGGCTGAAAATGCATTTTGGCATGAAAAATGAGAGAAATATGAACAACACCCAAATTTCGGAGGTAAGGCTATAGTAAGGCATAAAGATGAAAAAAATTTGGATTTTTTTTTCTGAGATAAGGCTATAATAAGACCCTAAAAACTAGTTTAAATATGATGAGCACACTTAAACTGGGCTGAAAATGCATTTTGGCATGAAAAATGAGAGAAATATGAACAACACCCAAATTTCGGAAGAAAGGCTATAGTAAGGCATAAAGATGAAAAAAATTTGGATTTTTTTTTTCTGAGATAAGGCTATCATAAGACCCTAAAAACTAGTGCAGATATGATGAGCACACTTAAACTGGGCTGAAAATGCATTTTGGTATGAAAAATTAGAAAAATATGAACAACATCCAAATTTCGGAGGTAAGGCTATAGTAAGGCATAAATATGAAAAAAAATTGGATTTTTTTTTTCCTGAGATAAGGCTATCATAAGACCCTAAAACCTAGTTTAAATATGATGAGCACACTTAAACCTGGCTGAAAATGCATTTTGGCATGAAAAATGAGAGAAATGTGAACAACACCCACAATTCGGAGGTAAGGCTATAGTAAGGCATAAAAATGGAAAAAATTTGGATTTTTTTTTTCTGAGATAAGGCTATCATAAGACACTAAAAACTAGTTTAGATATGATGAGCACACTTAAACTGGGCTGAAAATGCATTTTGGCATGAAAAATGAGAGAAATATGAACAACACCCAAATGTCGGAAGAAAGGCTATAGTAAGGCATAAAGATGAAAAAAATTTGAATTTTTTTTTTTCTGAGATAAGGATATCATAAGACCCTAAAAACTAGTTTAAATATGATGAGCACACTTAAACCTGGCTGAAAATGCATTTTGGCATGAAAAATGAGAGAAATATGAACAACACCCAAATTTCAGAGGTAAGGCTATAGTAAGGCATAAAAATTTAAAAAAAATTTGATTTTTTTTTTCTGAGATAAGGCTATCATAAGACCCTAAAAACTAGTTTAAATATGATGAGCACACTTAAACTAGGCTGAAAATGCATTTTGGCATGAAAAATTAGAAAAATATGAACAACACCTGAATTTCGGAGGTAAGGCTATAGTAAGGCATAAAAATGAAAAAAAATTTGGATTTTTTTTTTCTGAGATAAGGCTATCATAAGACCCTAAAACCTAGTTTAAATATGATGAGCACACTTATTCTGGGCTGAAAATGCATTTCGGCATGAAAAATGAAAAAAATATGAACAACACCCAAATTTCGGAGGTAAGGCTATAGTAAGGCATAAAAATGAAAAAAATTTTGATTTTTTTTTTCTGAGATAAGGCTATCATAAGACCCTAAAAAGTAGTTTAAATATGATGAGCACACTTAAACTGGGCTAAAAATACATTTTGGCATGAAAAACGAGAGAAATATGAACAACACCCACAATTCGGAGGTAAGGCTATAGTAAGGCATAAAAATGAAAAAAATTTGGATTTTTTTTTTCTGAGATAAGGCTATCATAAGACCCTAAAATCTAGTTTAAATATGATGAGCACACTTATTCTGGGCTGAAAATGCATTTCGGCATGAAAAATTAGAGAAATATAAACAACACCCAAATTTCGGAGGTAAGGCATAAAAATGAAAAAAATTTGGATTTTTTTTTTTCTGAGATAAGGCTATCATAAGACCCTAAAAACTAGTTTAAATATGATGAGCACACTTATTCTGGGCTGAAAATGCATTTCTGCATGAAAAATGAGAAAAATATGAACATAGAAATGGCATAGAAATGGAAAAAAATTGAATTTTTTTTTTTTCTGAGGTAAGGCTATCATAAGACCCTAAAAAGTATTTTAAATATGATGAGCACACTTAAACTGGGCTGAAAATGCATTTCGGCATGAAAAATGAGAAAAATATGAACAACACCCAAATTTTGGAGGTAAGGCTATAGTAAGGCATAAAAATGAAAAAAATTTTGATTTTTTTTTTTCTGAGATAAGGCTATCATAAGACCCTAAAAAGTAGTTTAAATATGATGAGCACACTTAAACTGGGCTAAAAATACATTTTGGCATGAAAAACGAGAGAAATATGAACAACACCCACAATTCGGAGGTAAGGCTATAGTAAGGCATAAAAATGAAAAAAATTTGGATTTTTTTTTTCTGAGATAAGGCTATCAAAAGACCCTAAAATCTAGTTTAAATATGATGAGCACACTTATTCTGGGCTGAAAATGCATTTCGGCATGAAAAATGAGAAAAATATGAACAACACCCAAATTTCGGAGGTAAGGCTATAGTAAGGCATAAAAATGAAAAAAATTTTGATTTTTTTTTTCTGAGATAAGGCTATCATAAGACCCTAAAAACTAGTTTAAATATGATGAGCACACTTAAACTAGGCTGAAAATGCATTTTGGCATGAAAAATTAGAAAAATATGAACAACACCCAAATTTTGGAGGTAAGGCTATAGTAAGGCATAAAAATGAAAAAAATTTGGATTTTTTTTTTCTGAGATAAGGCTATCATAAGACGCTAAAACCTAGTTTAAATATGATGAGCACACTAATTCTGGGCTGAAAATGCATTTCGGCATGAAAAATGAGAAAAATATGAACAACACCCAAATTTCGGAGGTAAGGCTATAGTAAGGCATAAAAATGAAAAAAATTTAGATTTTTTTTTTCTGAGATAAGGCTATCATAAGACCCTAAAACCTAGTTTAAATATGATGAGCACACTTATTCTGGGCTGAAAATACATTTCGGCATTGAAAAATGAGAAAAATATGGACAACACCCAAATTTCGGAGGTAAGGCTATAGTAAGGCATAAAAATGAAAAAAAATTTGATTTTTTTTTTCTGAGATAAGGCTATCATAAGACCCTAAAACCTAGTTTAAATATGATGAGCACACTTAAACTAGGCTGAAAATGCATTTTGGCATGAAAAATTAGAAAAATATGAACAACACCCAAATTTTGGAGGTAAGGCTATAGTAAGGCATAAAAATGAAAAAAATTTGGATTTTTTTTTTTCTGAGATAAGGCTATCATAAGACCCTAAAACCTAGTTTAAATATGATGAGCACACTTATTCTGGGCTGAAAATGCATTTTGGCATGAAAAATGAGAAAAATATGAACAACACCCAAATTTCGGAGGTAAGGCTATAGTAAGGCATAAAAATGAAAAAAAATTTGATTTTTTTTTCTGAGATAAGGCTATCATAAGACCCTAAAAACTAGTTTAAATATGATGAGCACACTTAAACTAGGCTGAAAATGCATTTTGGCATGAAAAATTAGAAAAATATGAACAACACCCAAATTTTGGAGGTAAGGCTATAGTAAGGCATAAAAATGAAAAAAATTTGGATTTTTTTTTATGAGATAAGGCTATCAAAAGACCCTAAAAACTAGTTTAAATATGATGAGCACACTTATTCTGGGCTGAAAATGCATTTCGGCATGAAAAATGAGAAAAATATGAACAACACCCAAATTTTGGAGGTAAGGCTATAGTAAGGCATGAAAATGAAAAAAATTTGGATTTTTTTTTTTCTGAGATAAGGCTATCATAAGACCCTAAAACCTAGTTTAAATATGATGAGCACACTTATTCTGGGCTGAAAATGCATTTCGGCATGAAAAATGAGAAAAATATGAACAACACCCAAATATCGGAGGTAAGGCTATAGTAAGGCATAAAAATGAAAAAGATTTTGATTTTTTTTTCTGAGATAAGGCTATCATAAGACCCTATAAAACTAGTTTAAATATGATGAGCACACTTAAACTAGGCTGAAAATGCATTTTGGCATGAAAAATTAGAAAAATATGAACAACACCCAAATTTTGGAGGTAAGGCTATAGTAAGGCATAAAAATGAAAAAAATTTGGATTTTTTTTTTCTGAGATAAGGCTATCATAAGACCCTAAAACCTAGTTTAAATATGATGAGCACACTAATTCTGGGCTGAAAATGCATTTCGGCATGAAAAATGAGAAAAATATGAACAACACCCAAATTTCGTGTTGTTAAGGCATAAAAATGAAAAAAATTTAGATTTTTTTTTTATGAGATAAGGCTATCAAAAGACCCTAAAAACTAGTTTAAATATGATGAGCACACTTATTCTGGGCTGAAAATGCATTTCGGCATGAAAATTTAGAAAAATATGAACAACACCCAAATTTTGGAGGCATAAAAATGAAAAAAATTTGGATTTTTTTTTTTTGAGATAAGGCTATCATAAGACCCTAAAACCTAGTTTAAATATGATGAGCACACTTATTCTGGGCTGAAAATGCATTTCGGCATGAAAAATGAGAAAAATATGGACAACACCCAAATTTTGGAGGTAAGGCTATAGTAAGGCATAAAAATGAAAAAAATTTGGATTTTTTTTTCCGAGATAAGGCTATCATAAGACCCTAAAAAGTAGTTTAAATATGATGAGCACACTTAAACTGGGCTAAAAATACATTTCGGCATGAAAAACGAGAGAAATATGAACAACACCCACAATTCGGAGGTAAGGCTATAGTAAGGCATAAAAATGAAAAAAAATTTGGATTTTTTTTTTCTGAGATAAGGCTATCATGAGACCCTAAAACCTAGTTTAAATATGATGAGCACACTAATTCTGGGCTGAAAATGCATTTTGGCATGAAAAATTAGAAAAATATGAACAACACCCAAATTTTGGAGGTAAGGCATAAAAATGAAAAAAATTTGGATTTTTTTTTTCTGAGATAAGGCTATCATAAGACCCTAAAACCTAGTTTAAATATGATGAGCACACTAATTCTGGGCTGAAAATGCATTTCGGCATGAAAAATGAGAAAAATATGAACAACACCCAAATTTCGGAGGTAAGGCTATAGTAAGGCATAAAAATGAAAAAAATTTGGATTTTTTTTTTATGAGATAAGGCTATCATAAGACCCTAAAACCTAGTTTAAATATGATGAGCACACTTAAACTAGGCTGAAAATGCATTTTGGCATGAAAAATTAGAAAAATATGAACAACACCCAAATTTTGGAGGTAAGGCTATAGTAAGGCATAAAAATGAAAAAAATTTGGATTTTTTTTTTTCTGAGATAAGGCTATCATAAGACCCTAAAACCTAGTTTAAATATGATGAGCACACTTATTCTGGGCTGAAAATGCATTTTGGCATGAAAAATGAGAAAAATATGAACAACACCCAAATTTCGGAGGTAAGGCTATAGTAAGGCATAAAAATGAAAAAAAATTTGATTTTTTTTTCTGAGATAAGGCTATCATAAGACCCTAAAAACTAGTTTAAATATGATGAGCACACTTAAACTAGGCTGAAAATGCATTTTGGCATGAAAAATTAGAAAAATATGAACAACACCCAAATTTTGGAGGTAAGGCTATAGTAAGGCATAAAAATGAAAAAAATTTGGATTTTTTTTTATGAGATAAGGCTATCAAAAGACCCTAAAAACTAGTTTAAATATGATGAGCACACTTATTCTGGGCTGAAAATGCATTTCGGCATGAAAAATGAGAAAAATATGAACAACACCCAAATTTTGGAGGTAAGGCTATAGTAAGGCATGAAAATGAAAAAAATTTGGATTTTTTTTTTTCTGAGATAAGGCTATCATAAGACCCTAAAACCTAGTTTAAATATGATGAGCACACTTATTCTGGGCTGAAAATGCATTTCGGCATGAAAAATGAGAAAAATATGAACAACACCCAAATATCGGAGGTAAGGCTATAGTAAGGCATAAAAATGAAAAAAATTTTGATTTTTTTTTCTGAGATAAGGCTATCATAAGACCCTAAAACCTAGTTTAAATATGATGAGCACACTTAAACTGGGCAGAAAATGCATTTCGGCATGAAAAATTAGAGAAATATGAACAACACCCAAATTTCGGAGGTAAGGCTATAGTAAGGCATAAAAATGGAAAAAAATTGGATTTTTTTTTTTGAGATAAGGCTATCATAAGACCCTAAAACCTAGTTTAAATATGATGAGCACACTTACTCTGTGCTGAAAATGCATTTCGGCATTGAAAAATGAGAAAAATATGGACAACACCCAAATTTCGGACGTAAGGCATAAAAATGAAAAAAAATTTGATTTTTTTTTTCTGAGATAAGGCTATCATAAGACCCTAAAAACTAGTTTAAATATGATGAGCACACTTAAACTAGGCTCAAAATGCATTTTGGCATGAAAAATTAGAAAAATATGGACAACACCCAAATTTCGGAGGTAAGGCTATAGTAAGGCATAAAAATGAAAAAAAATTTGATTTTTTTTTTCTGAGATAAGGCTATCATAAGACCCTAAAAACTAGTTTAAATATGATGAGCACACTTAAACTAGGCTCAAAATGCATTTCGGCATGAAAAATGAGAAAAATATGAACAACACCCAAATTTCGGAGGTAAAGCTATAGTAAGGCATAAAAATGAAAAAAATTTTGATTTTTTTTTCCGAGATAAGGCTATCATAAGACCCTAAAAAGTAGTTTAAATATGATGAGCACACTTAAACTGGGCTAAAAATACATTTCGGCATGAAAAACGAGAGAAATATGAACAACACCCACAATTCGGAGGTAAGGCTATAGTAAGGCATAAAAATGAAAAAAATTTGGATTTTTTTTTTCTGAGATAAGGCTATCATGAGACCTTAAAACCTAGTTCAAATATGATGAGCACACTAATTCTGGGCTGAAAATGCATTTTGGCATGAAAAATTAGAAAAATATGAACAACACCCAAATTTTGGAGGTAAGGCTATAGTAAGGCATAAAAATGAAAAAAATTTGGATTTTTTTTTTCTGAGATAAGGCTATCATAAGACCCTAAAACCTAGTTTAAATATGATGAGCACACTAATTCTGGGCTGAAAATGCATTTCGGCATGAAAAATGAGAAAAATATGAACAACACCCAAATTTCGGAGGTAAGGCTATAGTAAGGCATAAAAATGAAAAAAATTTGGATTTTTTTTTTATGAGATAAGGCTATCAAAAGACCCTAAAAACTAGTTTAAATATGATGAGCACACTTATTCTGGGCTGAAAATGCATTTTGGCATGAAAAATTAGAAAAATATGAACAACACCCAAATTTTGGAGGAAAGGTTTTAGTAAAGCATAAAAATGGAAAAAATTTGGATTTTTTTTTTCTGAGATAAGGCTATCATAAGACCCTAAAAAATAGTTTAAATATGATGAGCATACTTAAACTGGGCAGAAAATGCATTTCGGCATGAAAAATTAGAGAAATATGAACAACACCCAAATTTCGGAGGTAAGGCTATAGTAAGGCATAAAAATGGAAAAAAATTGGATTTTTTTTTTCTGAGATAAGGCTATCATAAGACCCTAAAAACTAGTTTAAATATGATGAGAACACTTAAACTAGGCTGAAAATGCATTTTGGCATGAAAAATTAGAAAAATATGAACAACACCCAAATTTTGGAGGTAAGGCTATAGTAAGGCATAAAAATGAAAAAAATTTGGATTTTTTTTTTCTGAGATAAGGCTATCATAAGACCCTAAAACCTAGTTTAAATATGATGAGCACACTAATTCTGGGCTGAAAATGCATTTCGGCATGAAAAATGAGAAAAATATGAACAACACCCAAATTTCGGAGGTAAGGCTATAGTAAGGCATAAAAATGAAAAAAATTTAGATTTTTTTTTTCTGAGATAAGGCTATCATAAGACCCTAAAAAGTAGTTTAAATATGATGAGCACACTTAAACTGGGCTAAAAATACATTTCGGCATGAAAAACGAGAGAAATATGAACAACACCCACAATTCGGAGGTAAGGCTATAGTAAGGCACAAAAATGAAAAAAATTTGGATTTTTTTTTTCTGAGATAAGGCTATCATAAGACCCTAAAACCTAGTTTAAATATGATGAGCACACTTATTCTGGGCTGAAAATGAATTTCTGCATGAAAAATGAGAAAAATATGAACAACACCCAAATTTCGGAGGTAAGGCTATAGTAAGGCATAAAAATGAAAAAAATTTGGATTTTTTTTTTCTGAGATAAGGCTATCATAAGACCCTAAAACCTAGTTTAAATATGATGAGCACACTTATTCTGGGCTGAAAATGCATTTCGGCATGAAAAATTAGAGAAATATGAACAACACCCAAATTTTGGAGGTAAGGCATAAAAATGGAAAAAATTTGGATTTTTTTTTTCTGAGATAAGGCTATCATAAGACTCTAAAAACTAGTTTAAATATGATGAGCACACTTAAATTAGGCTGAAAATGCATTTTGGCATGAAAAATTAGAAAAATATGAACAACACCCAAATTTTGGAGGAAAGGCTATAGTAAGGCATAAAAATGGAAAAAAATTGGATTTTTTTTTTCTGAGATAAGGCTATCATAAGACCCTAAAACCTAGTTTAAATATGATGAGCACACTTATTCTGGGCTGAAAATGCATTTCGGCATGATAAATTAGAAAAATATGAACAACACCCAAATTTTGGAGGTAAGGCTATAGTAAGGCATAAAAATGGAAAAAATTTAGATTTTTTTTCTGAGATAAGGCAATCATAAGACCCTAAAAACTAGTTTAAATATGATGAGCACACTTATTCTGGGCTGAAAATGCATTTCGGCATGATAAATTAGAAAAATATGAACAACACCCAAATTTTGGAGGTAAGGCTATAGTAAGGCATAAAAATGGAAAAAATTTAGATTTTTTTTCTGAGATAAGGCAATCATAAGACCCTAAAAACTAGTTTAAATATGATGAGCACACTTATTCTGGGCTGAAAATGCATTTCGGCATTGAAAAATGAGAAAAATATGAACAACACCCAAATTTCGGAGGTAAGGCATAAAAATGAAAAATATTTTGATTTTTTTTTTCTGAGATAAGGCTATCATAAGACCCTAAAAACTAGTTTAAATATGATGAGCACACTTATTCTGGGCTGAAAATGCATTTCGGCATGAAAAATTAGAAAAATATGAACAACACCCAAATTTTGGAGGTAAGGCTATCGTAAGGCATAAAAATGAAAAAAATTTGGATTTTTTTTTTCTGAGATAAGGCTATCATAAGACCCTAAAACCTAGTTTAAATATGATGAGCACACTTATTCTGGGCTGAAAATGCATTTCGGCATGAAAAATGAGAAAAATATGAACAACACCCAAATTTCGGAGGTAAGGCTATAGTAAGGCATAAAAATGAAAAAAATTTGGATTATTTTTTTCTGAGATAAGGCTATCATAAGACCCTAAAACCTAGTTTAAATATGATGAGCACACTTATTCTGGGCTGAAAATGCATTTCGGCATGAAAAATGAGAGAATTACTAACAATACCCACAACTCGAAGGCAAGGCTATAGTAAGCCATAAAAATGGAAAAAATTTAGATTTTTTTTCTGAGATAAGGCAATCATAAGACCCTAAAAACTAGTTTAAATAGGATGAGCACACTTATTCTGGGCTGAAAATGCATTTCGGCATTGAAAAATGAGAAAAATATGAACAACACCCAAATTTCGGAGGTAAGGCATAAAAATGAAAAAAAATTTGATTTTTTTTCTGAGATAAGGCTATCATAAGACCCTAAAAACTAGTTTAAATATGATGAGCACACTTAAACTAGGCTGAAAAGGCATTTTGGCATGAAAAATTAGAAAAATATGAACAACACCCAAATTTTGGAGGTAAGGCTATAGTAAGGCATAAAAATGAAAAAAATTTGGATTTTTTTTTTCTGAGATAAGGCTATCATAAGACCCTAAAACCTAGTTTAAATATGATGAGCACACTAATTCTGGGCTGAAAATGCATTTCGGCATGAAAAATGAGAAAAATATGAACAACACCCAAATTTCGGAGGTAAGGCTATAGTAAGGCATAAAAATGAAAAAAATTTTGATTTTTTTTTTCTGAGATAAGGCTATCATAAGACCCTAAAACCTAGTTTAAATATGATGAGCACACTTAAACTAGGCTGAAAATGCATTTTGGCAAGATAAATTAGAAAAATATGAACAACACCCAAAAATGAAAAAAAATTTGTTTTTTTTTTCTGAGATAAGGCTATCATAAGACCCTAAAAACTAGTTTAAATATGATGAGCACACTTAAACTAGGCTGAAAATGCATTTTGGCATGAAAAATTAGAAAAATATGAACAACACCCAAATTTCGGAGGTAAGGCTATAGTAAGGCATAAAAATGAAAAAAATTTGGATTTTTTTTTTCTGAGATAAGGCTATCATAAGACACTAAAACCTAGTTTAAATATGATGAGCACACTTATTCTGGGCTGAAAATGCATTTCGGCATGAAAAATGAGAAAAATATGAACAACACCCAAATTTCGGAGGTAAGGCTATAGTAAGGCATAAAAATGAAAAAAATTTGGATTTTTTTTTTCTGAGATAAGGCTATCATAAGACCCTAAAACCTAGTTTAAATATGATGAGCACACTTAAACTAGGCTGAAAATGCATTTTGGCAAGATAAATTAGAAAAATATGAACAACACCCAAATTTTGGAGGTAAGGCTATAGTAAGGCATGAAACTGAAAAAAATTTGGATTTTTTTTTTCCGAGATAAGGCTATCATAAGACCCTAAAACCTAGTTTAAATATGATGAGCACACTTATTCTGGGCTGAAAATGCATTTCGGCATGAAAAATGAGAAAAATATGAACAACACCCAAATTTCGGAGGTAAGGCTATAGTAAGGCATAAAAATGAAAAAAATTTGGATTTTTTTTTCTGAGATAAGGCTATCATAAGACCCTAAAACCTAGTTTAAATATGATGAGCACACTAATTCTGGGCTGAAAATGCATTTCGGCATGAAAAATTAGAAAAATATGAACAACACCCAAATTTTGGAGGTAAGGCTATAGTAAGGCATAAAAATGAAAAAAATTTGGATTTTTTTTTTCTGAGATAAGGCTATCATAAGACCTTAAAACCTCGTTTAAATATGATGAGCACACTTATTCTGGGCTGAAAATGCATTTCTGCATGAAAAATGAGAAAAATATGAACAACACCCAAATTTCGGAGGTAAGGCTATAGTAAGGCATAAAAATGAAAAAAATTTGTTTTTTTTTTTTCTGAGATAAGGCTATCATAAGACCCTAAAACCTAGTTTAAATATGATGAGCACACTTATTCTGGGCTGAAAATGCATTTCGGCATGAAAAATGAGAAAAATATGAACAACACCCAAATTTCGGAGGTAAGGCTATAGTAAGGCATAAAAATGAAAAAAAATTTGATTTTTTTTTTCTGAGATAAGGCTATCATAAGACCCTTAAAACTAGTTTAAATATGATGAGCACACTTAAACTAGGCTGAAAATGCATTTTGGCATGAAAAATTAGAAAAATATGAACAACACCCAAATTTTGGAGGTAAGGCTATAGTAAGGCATGAAAATGAAAAAAATTTGGATTTTTTTTTTCTGAGATAAGGCTATCATAAGACCCTAAAACCTAGTTTAAATATGATGAGCACACTTATTCTGGGCTGAAAATGCATTTCGGCATGAAAAATGAGAAAAATATGAACAACACCCAAATTTCGGAGGTAAGGCTATAGTAAGGCATAAAAATGAAAAAAATTTGGAATTTTTTTTTCTGAGATAAGGCTATCATAGGACCCTAAAAACTAGTTCAAATATGATGAGCACATTTAAACTTTGCTGAAAATGCATTAAGGCATGAAAAATTAGAAAATTGTGAAAAACAGAAATTTCGGAAGTAAGGTTATAGTAAGGCAGAAAAATGAAAAAAATTTGGAATTTTTTTTTCTGAGATAAGGCTATCATAGGACCCTAAAAACTAGTTCAAATATGATGAGCACATTTAAACTGGGCTGAAAATGCATTTCGGCATAAAAATGAAAAAAATTTGGATTATTTTTTTCTGAGATAAGGCTATCATAAGACCCTAAAACCTAGTTTAAATATGATGAGCACACTTATTCTGGGCTGAAAATGCATTTCGGCATGAAAAATGAGAGAATTACTAACAATACCCACAACTCGAAGGCAAGGCTATAGTAAGCCATAAAAATGGAAAAAATTTAGATTTTTTTTCTGAGATAAGGCAATCATAAGACCCTAAAAACTAGTTTAAATATGATGAGCACACTTATTCTGGGCTGAAAATGCATTTCGGCATGAAAAAGGAGAGAAATATGAACAACACCCAAATTTCGGAGGTAAGGCTATATAGTAAGGCATAAAAATGAAAAAAATTAAGATTTTTTTTTTCTGAGATAAGGCTATCATAACACCCTAAAAACTAGTTTAAATATGATGAGCACACTTAAACTGGGCTGAAAATGCAGTTAGACGTGAAAAATGAGAAAAATTGGGATGTAAGGCTATAGTAAAGCATAAAAATTGAAAAAAATGTGTCTTATAAAGTTTTTTGAAAAAAGACAACAGTTAGACCCTAAAACAAATTGAATATTTTTTTTTCTGCATTGAAAATGATCCAGTCAGCATAAAAAAGACAGATTTACATCAAATGACAACAAGATTACCCACAAGGACTGTAAAACACACAAAAAAGCAACAAAAAAAGACAGATGAAAATGCATATCACAACAAATACACAAAATGACAGTAAACTACACACAACTCCCAAAAACATAAAATGACCACCAAATTGCAGAAATTGACTCCTAAAACACGACATGACTACAAAAATCAACTCAGAATCCTCCAAACCTTCAACTTAACAATCAGGGTGTGTATATGCCCTCATGTCGCCTATAGTGCACATGCACAGAAATACACACAAGTCCACAGAGGCAACAAACTCCATGGCCCTAAAATCCACACAGTGAAATTTGGACATGTTCAGGGGGTGTATTTATAAAATGACAAGCCCACCCTGCATGGCATGCTTCACATACTTTCGGTGTTACTCGATTTGGCGCCGATAAATGCTAACAGGATTCCTCACGCTGTTAGCATGGACGCAAAAGAGCCAAAATTTGATGTCTCAGGTCAAACACGCCCTCTGTGTGATACTGCAGTTTGGAGTTTCGTTGTAAGAATGTTTATGAGATGAAAAACTGGCAGGATTTGACAGAGCCGGGGCGTGTCTACACTGTCAACTGATATATGGTCGGGTAACGAGGGCAGGACCTTCCTCTTTAGCATGTCCAGAAAATAGCTGCGTTCCCTCCCTCGCTCCCTGTCACGCTTTGTCTCTCACTCGCTCATGCTTGCTCTCTCATTTCTAACATAAACACACATTAGGCAGATCTGGCTACAGTCATCGCCCCTTCCTGCAAAGTTTCCATTACCCCAGTCCAGTGGTTTCAAATCAAAATATCTGCTTTTAGCTGCAGGTATCTTACATTTTTAGTAGATACTTGTTTGTTTTTAGACTTTTGGATATACAGTAACTGTACTTGCACATGTAACATTATAAATGGAGAATTTTCTGCTGCTTTTCCATTTCTCAACAGTAGAAGTACTGTTACTCGATTGAAATTGTACTCAAGTACAAGTACAAGTCAGTCATAAATCTAAAATAGTCAATTATATACAGTAGTACTCAAAGTAAAAGATTTCACTCCGCCATGTTTATTTTTGGTAATAAATCTTGCCATGTTCCCTTGCATACAGTAAACCAGTGGTTCTCAAACTTTTTAGGCTCAAGTACCCCCTTTTTCTTATATCTGAAGCAAATTGTCCCCTTTAAAATGAACGAGTGATAACATTTTAAAGACTCTCTTTTTGTAAATAAGTGGAATGAAACAGTATTTAGTGCAGTGGTTCCCAGTCTTTTTTGTATCGTGACCCTATTTTTAAATCAAGAATAAATTTTTACGTGAATTAGTTTTCGATCATGTTTGAGCTCAGATATATATATATATATATATATATATATATATATATATATATATATATAGTTTAACTACATTCACAAAGTGAAAGTATAGAAATACAGTTGTTTAGGACTGTGTGTTGTTTTAATTAAAAGAAAAAGAATAATAAGTACACAATTTAAAGAATCTATTTACATTTTTCAGAAATTCCAGGCGACCCCATTTAAACTCCAGGAGACCCAAAATGGGGTCCCAACCCCAAGGTTGAAAAACCCTGATTTAGTGACTACTGAATAGATTTATTTCTATAGTTTTTATCATTTCCGGTCATCTCACGCCTGGGGTGGGACCACGACTGTCACTTTGTTCTTTAATTGTCCCTTCTCTCTCCCTCAAGTACCCCTTGTAGTTCCATCGCGCACCCCTAGGGGTACATGTACCCCCATTTGAGAAACACTGCTGTAAACATCTCATGTACAAACTTAAAAAGGAAGAGACCTAATCTTGCACAACTGGAACTGAATTTATTTTTCCACAAAGGCATCTGATTAAAGGATTTTTTTAAAAAAAATGTACAAATATTTTTTTTAAATAAGATAACATCAATTAATCCAATTTAAAAAATAAAATAAAAAATAAAGTAAATAAAAGTATAGCTAAATTATGAACTCTTAAAATGAGAAAATAACCTCCATTCAATGGTATTTTGGCGTCGTGCATTACGTTTAATCTGATTGGTCGGCTATGATGTGATGCATTTGATCGTTGTCTGGTCATTTTATTCTTGTGTAGTTTCACAACATTCGTTGATCATTTTAAAACAAAAAAAAAAAAAAAATTACTCCTTAACGATTGGGTGTAGAAATGTAACTTAGTTTTAAAACTAATTAAAAATAAGTGGTTTAGAAATATACTAAAAAAAGTCCCCATAAAAGCAACTAATTTACAGTAACGTGAGTACTAATAATCCGTTACTTTCACCTCTGGTGTTTGATCACACAGCGTATTATTTGCCCCTGCAGACAGGGGGCGCTGGACAGCTGTGTTTTATTAAATACAGAGAAATGCTATTGCAGCGGCTCAACGTCTACAGGCCTTTTAAGGACTAGAAGATACAATGTGAGTCATTTTGTCTCCTGCACGTATTATGAAAACGCTTTAGTGCATAAATATCCACTTTGCTGAGTGAGGTCGTCTCCCCTGAATTCATCTGCGATACTAACGCAGAATACAAATGTAGACTGGACTTATAAAATGATCATAAAACTGACAATTTTGTCCACAAATAAAAGCTAAGTAGAGACTCCAAACATGTTTCCAGGTACTCTGGAACAGTGTTTCTCAAAGGGGGTACGTGTACCCCTAAGGGTACGCGATGGAACTACAGGAAGTACTTGAGGGAGAGAGAATGGAAAAATAACAAAGAAAGTGTCAGTCTTGAGTCTCTAAATCAGGGTTTTTCAACATTGGGGTCAAGACCCCATGTGGGGTCGCCTGGAGTTTAAATGGGGTCCCCTGAAATTTCTGAAAGATTTAAAAAAATTTGTAATTATTTCATATATATATATATATATATATATATATATATATGATCAAAAAATAATTCTCGAAAAAATTAATTATTGATATCAAAATGGGGTCACGGTCCAAAAAAAGGTTGGGAACCACTGCACTAAATACTGTTTAATTTAACTTATTTACAAAAAGAGATTCTTTAAAATGTGTGTTATCATTCATTCATTACTTGACCCTAAAAAGTTTGAGAACCACTGGTCTAGAAAACCCCAATGAGAACATGCAAACCACTACTCTAGTCTTAAGCGATTTCTAAATCATTTTGTCCTACAAGTTTCTATGTATTTATTTATGAGACTATGACGGTTATTAAGTGTAAAAATGTGGGGCAAAATGTTAAAGTATTTCATGTGAGGGATGTTAGTTTTTCCCGTAGTGACAGAAGTAATTTACTCGCTTGAACCTTATTGAACTGAATTGAACTCTTATGACTCATTCTCATGACTAAATTAGGACCAAAAGGACATTGAGAAATGATTAAATATATAAAAATATCCCGACTGGTCAAATGTTTATGTCAGACACTGTGTGATACTGTGAAGAAATATCATTCATCATGAATCTATTTCCAAGAAATTGATAAAAATACATTGGTTTACTTCCGATTTTAGACAAAAATACTAATTGTTTCATATAGAGAGCTGTAATAAGCAATTAGCTAAGCACCAAATCTCCTTATTTCAGATCAATAATCCTGATCATAGTACATGGATCATTCACACGTTAAGCGCTTGAAACAAATTTCTTTCACCATTGAAAACGATACAGTAGGTCCAAATATGGGCAGTACTCCACCATTTTTTTTTTTAAATTGCGATGAAATGCACAATCAGGATCCGATCCGAATGAAACTTGGTGGGATCATTGAAAAACCAACCCAACAAAACTGAGTCAAATTTCATAAAGTTCAGTCAAATACAAAATGAGATAAGAATTTTTGCCATTAATGAGAAATAGGGATTATTGCATTTTTGAAACTGATTAAAAATCAGTATATTGCTCCAGATCATCTTCAAAATATAATGGAGTCTTCCATGTCGTAAGGTCTAACTTTGGTAAAATATTGCCCACAACTGAGTGTTTGCAGTGGAGATCAAGACAAACGTTCAAGCGGCAATAATTATTTTAAGCAAATTAACTTTGATTTATTGATCTATGAGGCCACACTTTGGCTTTAGCTGATAAAACAAAAACGATTGTCCCTACTCCCTAGCATATGTATAACTAAGGATCAAAAAATGAATTATGGCATTACATTAGGATGATGGTGCAGGTTTGTTTGTTTTTTCAGCATCCAGACCAGGATGGAGGAGATCCAGTACTCGTGTGCAGCTGTGCTTTGCTTTCCTCAGCTGCCCATGCTGCGTAAATAAGAGAAGACAGAGAGGAATGAAGCGGTTGAACACAGAATGTCTTTCTCTGCACTGTGGGAAGAGACTTTTGGGTGGTCGAGGAGATAATCGCTGCATGGAGAGAAAAAGGTTAAACTGCGGTACGGACGCCACAAAGGCCCAAATTCCCTGAAGATACTCCAGTGGAGAGTTGGTGCACGTGCATAGAGGATTAAAGACACTTGAAGATGTTCTACGCACTCATTTAAACGTTTTCAGCTAAACCTTTGCTACAAATTAGCCAAAGAAAGTTTTGGATTAAAGACGAAAATGGTTCAAACTAAATTCAGTGACGGAGTAGTGATGTCACTTTCAGGCCGGGGTAGGGGTCAACTATAATTTTAATCACGTAATTGATAATCAATTACAATTATGGGGCAATTATAAATGTATTTGTATTTTAATTGCCATGAAAAATGATAAAAACTGTCAATTATAATTTAACACAAAACTGGGAAATCATGTTACGGTTGTATGAGTTCTACATGTATGTAGTTTATAATTATTAAAATATGTTTCATATCAAGCTTTCCCACATGTTACCATAAGAAAAATTTAAATCAAGGGGTATCCTGACATATTAACATATTAAAACCTATATTTTCATTGATTAGGAAGCCTAACAAGGTAACCAATAAATAAGAAATAAATTAGATGAACAATATTTGTTTTTAGTGTATTTTACAGTTGATTTAAGACCCGTTATCATAAGAGATGCTAACAGAAAGCTAACACAAGGTTAACTTTTATTTGGTTATTTATTTCAGGCTCGGTAATTGTGATTAATTGTAATTTAACTTTAGTAATTGGTAACGAAATTATAGAATTGATTTTCTGAGGATAAAAATAGTTGTCATTTAATTGTAAATGGGAAAAATGCTGATCACTGTAATCGTAAATGAACATGGGTAATTGACCCCAACCCTGCTTTCAGGTGAGTCTTGTTCCCAGTGCAACAAGCCTCCGACCTCACTCCTGCAGCCCCTTACTGGTGCTGTGGTGGGAGTAGGGGTGGGGTTCATTGTGCATTCCCAGCTGCTGCGACTCATCCCGTCCACACAACGGGGAAAAGAGCGAATATCTGCCACCACCGCTCTGACGTGAGCTTGGCCTGTGGCATTTCTCACGTGGCAGCGCCGCCTGACCTGCATGGCATCATGTGCATGTACGCACACTAAAAAAGACTTCACAATCATTGTTAAAAAAGACTCTAATGGGGTTGTTGTAGGGGGGGTAAATGGGGAGCAGGATTTAGGAGAGGCAGGGAGGTCGACTCTTGGGATTCCACTGAGCTCAGCCAAATTTGGGAAGCATGAGGGCATACGACGAGATCCACAGTCCATTTATATAAAGGGTAATCGTGTGTTATGGGACGCTGATTAAAAATGTACTGGCCTTATATTCAATGATTTGATCTGGAAATTTACCACAAAATGCATTAGAAATGCTGAAAGTATGTGAGGAGCTGTCAGCCAGACGCCTTTGGCATTTCAGAGAGAGGAGGAGGGCAGCAGGGCTCGGAAAAGGCCTCAGAACAAAAACGCCTTGGTTTGAAATGCCTTTCTACGCCTTGTGGGGGTAAATTTAACTCTCACTTGGATTTTAATGATTCCTTTACAGCAGGGGTGTCAAAATAATTTCAGTTTTGAGGTCCAATATGGAGCAGTTTGATCTCATGTGGGCCACAGATTTAATGCTGGAGAACAGGTACAGTAAATACAACATTATTGTGCCCTAGTTTACATGTCTATGTATAAATAAATGACAAATTATGTAAGAAACCGACACTATCCAAGTAATAACCAACAGATACCAGTCCCAACAGGGTCTTCACTTTAAATGTCCTAGTTTTCAAACCAATTTCTATTTAATTAAGGGAAATATGTCATAACTTAAGGAAAATTGATGCATTTTGTAAGATTTTTTTCTGCTTAACATTAAAAATGAATACAATCATGAGATAAAAGCACCGGGAAAACTGTGAGCTCCTGCAAATATTGTTGTGTTTAATTTGAACAATAATTCATGTTTTCTCTGTCACTTTTGCATTTTCTTGTGGGCTGAATTAGATGCTCTAAAGGGCCGGATTTGGCCCCCGGGCCATGAGTTTGACACATGTGCTTTACAGTGTGTGGACACGAGGAGTGACATTCCTTCCTGGCTCCTTTGATGTGGACAGGAAACCAACAATAACAACCAATCAATCAAAAAACAATCAAACTTGTACATTTTTCACAAAGAAGGCAAAATGAACTTGTCGGGATATCAAAGTAAATTTCCTAAAAAAAAAGTTGTCTCAATAAATTGAATCTTAACATATTATTCAAAAAGAACACACAATGAACTTGCTGGAATTACTATATGGAAGTCAAGCACACATCAAAGCCATCAGCAGATGCCTCTGAAGAAGACTGGCAGTTGACAGTAGAACCATGTCAGGAGATCAAAGTAAATTTCCTGAAAAAAGTTGTGCAAAATAAATAAAACCTTAACATATTATTTAAAACGAAGACAAAATTAACGTTCTGGAATTACTACCTGGAAGTCAAAAATACATCAAAGCCATCAGCAGATGCCTCTGAAGAAGACGACAGTTGACAGTCGTAACATGTCAGAAGATCAAAGTAAATTTCCTGAAAAAAGTTGTCCAAAATAAATCAAACCTTAACATAATATTCAAAAATAAAACAAGATGAACCCACGAGGAAGTCAAGGACACATCAAAACCATCGGCAGATGCCTCTAAAGAAGACTGGCAGTTGACAGTCAAAACATGTCAGGAGATCAAAGTAAATTTCCTGAAAAAATTGTCTGAATAAATGAAACCTTAAAATATCATTGAAAATTCTCATTTTCTTTCCATTTATTATTGTTTGAGGGAAGAATGTTACAGTAACTGAAAGCAGAACATGAGAACATACCAAAGAATCCACCTGACACCCCGGCTTGTGAACTCTGAACTTTGGCTGTACGCAAAAAGAATTTCTATATGTTGAGGTGTTTTGGTATGTGTCATAACTTCTATCATCAGCAGCAGAACAAGTGCTTCAAGATTATACCTTTGAATAATAAAGTTTATCAAGACACAAGATATTTGTCATTTCTTTCTCCTGAATTCAAGACTTCTCACGACCAATCAGATTTAGCTATTCAAACAAGTTCTATTGCTTGCCCGAGACAAAAGAAAAGGTAAACTATTTTATTAACTGATCCAACTCTTATTACAAAATTTGGATGAAAATGTAATATTTAAATATCATGATGTTGAACTTTTTGCAACTTCCTTCAGAGTTCGTTCAGACATGCCTGTTGAGGTTTTCATACAGTAATAAAACGACAACAATCATGTTTTGCAATGTTTATCAATTCATTTAAACATACTCAAGTAATTTCCTAATTCCTTTTTAGTCTATTTCTTGGACAAATTCACAATAAACAGGATTATTTTATGCTGTAAAGGCCATTTTATTACACTTCTGAAAATAGGAGACAATAATTAGCTACATTTTACATAGGACTATTTACTTATCATTGAAGCAATCACATAAAAGTTGTAGTTTAACTAAATTCAACTTTAAATTATACTCATTGTTTTGAATTTGTAGATTAAGCCTTAGAGAACCACTGTGGTAGATAATGCAGACAGATTAGTGTTCAGTTTTTAGGGATTTAAATCAAGACTGCACCACAAAGGTCCAGAATCTTGCTCAAAGAGTTTTATGATCTGCCTTTGCTAATTTGGAAGGCGATGAATCAAGTGGTCGAAACAGGAACAATCACACAGTCTGTCTGGATCCAGAAAAGGCCCAGTCCCACTTGTAAACCGCGTTCCCAGGCTAATAAAGTCCTGCTGTTCATCGCTAATCCAGCCAGAAAGCTCTTTGTGCTGGAGGACACGGACAAGCAAATGGAACATTTAACAAGTGAGTCAAGAAGGAAGGATTCTCACATCACCTCGCTCCACACCCACACCACTTAGTAGCCCAAATATGAGGAAGTGAAGCCCCTTTGTTGATGAGTACTGTTTGAAAAATATCCATGTGATCGTGATTCACAGCTAAGTTATCTGAGGTTTGTCAAATTCACACTTAATTCCATTTCCTGTCATCAATTGTAGAAACAAGCTGCACTTTTTCTGATGTGGGTGGAGGTCAGAGTGTGAGTAACTCAACAACTGAGTCAGGACGGGATAATTAAACCTCTTCCCATGTTGTAAACCTTTGACCAAAAATAATTAGGATGACAGGCATTAACCATAATGTAATGGTAAAACTGAAAAACACCAGTAATGATGCCATGAAGAGAATTAAAGATGCTTTTTTCCATCAGATAAATCTATAGTGTAGACCTCATAACAATAAATTGAAGATCATTTGTTTAAAAAAGATGTAAAATCTTGAAATTGCTGCACAAAAGTTTTGTCATAAAAGTTCTGTACTTTGCATTGTGGGATATGGAGTCCCATAGATAACAATAATAAGAAGAATAATAGCTTGGATTTATATGACTCATTTTTCGAGGAGACTCAAAGCGCGTTACAGAAACCATTATTCATTTACACCAGTCACTTACAACAGTCACAACGGTGGTGGTAAGCTACATTGTAGCCACAGTTGCCCTGTGGCATACTGACAGAAGCATGGCTGCCATTTCGCACCTACTCCACCAACATTCATGTACAATCCATACCCATTCATACGAGGCAATAAGGGTACAGTGCCTTGCCCAAGGACACAACAACAATGACATGGATAGAGCAGAATTCAAACCCACAACCCTTCGGTTATTGGACGACCCACTCTACCAGATGAATGCATAGAAGTGTTTTTACTCCATTATTACAGTGATTTTTTGTGATTACCCCTAAAAACTCCGCCAAAGTGATTTATCAACACATTTCTTGTGTTTCCACTGAAAAATGCAGCAAAATAATGGCCGATGTTTATTTTGGGGCTTGCACGGGAATATCCAAATCTTGTAGAAATTGAATGTCTGGCGGACTGAGGTGATATAACAGGGAATACTGGGAACAAACAAGAATGAAAATAGAGTCAAGAGAATCATTATCCTCCTTGTCTGGAGAAGAAATAACAGTAAGAATGGAGTAAAAACATTTCTATGCTTCCGTCTATGGGACTCTGAATAAAAAATGATTGAAAACTACTAAAGATGTAATTCACAGAAATACTGGAGAAAGGCTGAGATGTGTCATTGTTGAAGAAGCAATAGAGTTCATTATAATTCATGGAAAATGACGCCCTCCTCCCTGCACTACCTTATAATGACCAATAGAGGCGCTTTTTTTGCAGTGAAAGAAATGCATTGTTAGCCTCTGGTTCAAGTTTGCACTAAAATAGTAACTTATTCAAACTAGAATTCAGCCCATAAGTCTAAGGAGATGGTAAAAGATTGATTCATTGACATACATGGGAAGCAATCCCTGGTAAATTGATTCTAAACTTGAAATGCTGTGGTGACATAAAAAGCTGAGTGTGAGCCTTTCCTGCCCTCTCCTCCGCTCTGCTGCACACCACAGAGTGGCTTCAGTGGAATGTGATGACCACAAACTGGACAAAGCCCTGCTTTCACAGACCCATGTCCCACTCTGAAAGTTTGCAACTGGAAAGCTTTGATCACAGAGTTTGTGGGGGAAGAGCTGGGGGGAGATCGACAAAATGCATCCATCAGTGGGGCGTCTGATCACAATCTCACTGTCCAATGTATCACAACCGAATCACTGATGGACTTCACTGAAATACGTCGTTTTCATTTTACAACCTGAATTACAAACACTGTGATACAACAGTTTCTATCAACCTGAAACCAAATACATACTTCTAATTAATAGCACCTTTGATGTGTTTCTCTAGATCAGAGATGGGCAACCTTTATCACAGTGGGGGCCACGTTATCAACATTTGTGTCAGCATTAAGATATTGACCAATCTGAGCATTAACACAGGAAAGAACAAAAGGGTTTGTGCATTTTAATGATTGTTTAGTGTGTTTTTGGAGTCTTTCAGTGCATTATTTGTTGTTTTGTGATTTTTTTAAAATTTTACTTTTTGAATTTCTGTTGTCATCCTGTCTATGTGCTTTGTCCTGTCGTTTTATCTGTTTGAGGAGTTCTTTTTCGTATTGTGTTTGATTTCATATTTCTTGATTTCCAAGTTTGGGGTATTTGTTTAGAGGGCATGTGCATGTCTGCTCTCAATTAAAATTCTTGAATTATTCCATTTGATTCTGTGACACAGCTTGTGTTTCAACAGCGACCGTGACTTGTACCTGATCACCTTATAGAGATTTATTGATGTGATTATCATCAAAAAGTATGTACAGTGATCAAGTATAAAATATTCATAATGCTGTTAACAATAATAGAGACTGGTCCTCAAGTGTGACTATTAAACCAAGGACAAATGGAAGAAGTGTTTTTAGGTTGGGGCATGTGATGGGATGGACTGAAGTCACATCAACTGCTGCCTGGCTGTCTGTCTGTCTGTTCCCACTTCCTCTCTCTGTTATCTAATGAAATATCAATTTGCCTGCTAGGTTCCATGCAGTGTAATGGAGGACACAGAGTACAGAGAGGCTTTTTGTCTAAAGAGCAAAGTAAACACAGCAGTGAGTTACCATGCAACCTTACACAAACATACTGCAGGCATGTATGCATGCTAATGGCATCCCATTGCTATGCAACATACACCATACATCATTGGTACATAGATTATATGTGGGGAAGAAAATGGGTCTTTATGACTAAATGCAGATCTGTCCGTCAAAAAGTATCTCAAAGCTGAAAAAGGTCCTAATAGTGAGCCCAGGGGTACACCACGAGATGTTGCAGATGCACAGAATTCTGATAATTATAGCAAATCAAAGAGTTGAAAAAAATTATTGAAATCAAGCTCATCATAGGTCATGTGGGGCACATGCACGCAACCCCCGTGTAATATGAGTCTAATGAAATAGAGTCAAGTGAACATGTGAGCACAAAAGTGATAAAGACATTTTTTTTAAGAAAAACTTCTCTTTTTTTTTTTTTGCGGGCCGCTAGAAATGGCCCATGGACCGGTACAGGCCCACAGCCCGGTGGTTGAGGACGTCTGATCTAGTCAATGACCATTTCTTCTTTTACCTAAAAGACACTAGATGTCAACTATTCACAACTTTTGAATAGTGGCTGATAATCTTAACTTTATGGAAGTATGAAGACATCAATGGAATACAAACAAATTTCAAAATAAAAGCATGCTTTAAATGACAGGCAAGTCTTCTATAATAAACAATGTGATCAGCAGTCTCCCCTTAGCTGGATCTTAATGTGTTTAATGAGCCTTGGTAGACTGTGATTTTCTCCATCTGGATGCT
The DNA here is from genome assembly GCF_900634775.1 of Gouania willdenowi. Taxonomy (NCBI): domain Eukaryota; kingdom Metazoa; phylum Chordata; class Actinopteri; order Blenniiformes; family Gobiesocidae; genus Gouania; species Gouania willdenowi. The sequence continues at coordinate 4,076,159 of NC_041062.1, read as the reverse complement.
TTACCTCAGCAGGGGACCACTAACACTGTCAACACATAGAATGATCTCTTGTGTGGCTCTCGAGGTGTGGCCACCCTCCTCACAGTGGACTCCATCTACAATTCATGAGCGTAAACTGATGCTGTTGGTCCACCTGGGCACAAAAGGAAGGATAGATGAATGTTTCTAGCTGAGCGGTTACACCGAGGATAAAATCTTTGAAATATGGAAGATGTGATGTGAGTTAAAGGTGGAATCTAAAAGGAAATCTGTGCATTTGGTGTAGAAATTGATAGTGGGTGTCTGAAATGGGCAAAAACACCAAGAACTGCAGCGTTTTTAAAGAACACAGTCAAGGTCAATGCTGAAAAGTGACGAAAGATTCAATTCAACTCACGATTTTAGGAATGACAAACTGTTGACAAGTTATTTGAGATCACAAAATTCTTAATTTACTTGATTGAAAATGCTATTATCTTCGAACTAGGATACAAGCGCTTATGTTACAACAAGTGTATCGATACTCAAGCTGTCGATTGGAAAAGCAGATGATTCATTGTGGTCGTTGGCCGGTTGCAGCTCGCACCATTATTCGGGACACTAATGGCTCATAAACGTTCCCCGGTTGAAGGATGGTGTCTGTCGGTGTGGTAGCATAAGACAAGCAACACCTTTCTCCCAGACCAGTGGTTCTCATACTTCTCTGTCTCAAGTATTTCTCTTGTTTCTTAATCCAAGTACCCCTTTTTGTCCAACTACAACATTTTGCTTAGAAAACTATAGAGCATAATGATGGAATGAACGAGTAACAGCACACATTTTAAAGTATCTCATTTTGTAAATAAGTTTGAAAAAAACAGTATTCAGTGCAGTGGTTCCCAACCTTTTTTGGACCGTGACCCCATTTTTATATCAATAATTCGACCCCAAAGACATTTTTTTTTTAAAGAATCAGTTTTTGATCATCATTTTGAGCTAAGGCAATTTATTTATTTATCTTTTACCACATTTTAGTTGAACTAGATTTCTATATTTCATAATGTGAAAATGTAAAAATACAGTTGTTTAAGATTGTATGTTGCTTGAATTAAAAAAAAGAATAATTAAATTAAAAAATGCAAAAAATCTATTTGAATTTTTCAGAAATTTCAGGCAATCCCATTTAAATTCCAGGCGACTCCACATGGGGTCGCAACCCCAACCCTGAGGTTGAAAAACAGTGATTTAGTGCCTCCTGAATAGATTTATTTCCACAGTTTTTATCATTTCCCCATTTTTCAGTACCCCCCTGTAGTGCCATCGCAGACCCCTATTTGAGAAACAGTCTACTATTGTAGTTGAAACGTTAGTGAGAAAATTTGCTACCAGGGCTATTCTGGCCGACTGGATCTCAGCTTTCAGAACCTTGGTAGGTACGATCGGGGCTTTGGGGAGAGAGCAGACAGTTTCTAAACCATTGCGTTACACAACAGGAGCACTGCTGGTCCCTTTATTTTGCAGACAGAAAATACGACTCAAAGAACAACCCGAGATAATCAATGAAATCCAATACCTCTGTCATCTGATATTGGCTGTTTTCCTTTTTCTCTTGCCGGTTCGGGGAATTGCATTTTAGCTGTCTTCATCAATTATGTTTTTACCACATAAAATAATCAACAATCAGAGGTTTCTCCTTCAAGAAAACTCTCAGTCATTCATAGGTGTATGCTACTCCATGCCCTTGTAACTAAACGTAATGTTCAAGACTTGAAAGCTTGAATTTGTATTCACATACAAATTCAGGTTATTGACGCCTAGCTCTAAGTTGAGTCGACAGCCCGCTTGCTCTCTCAGACATTTCTGCTATGCCGAGATTCATAACAAACGCTCATGGGCCACACGGCAGCAGTATATATAGGCCCCTCTAAGATTTCCTTCACGTTCTGAAACGCCCAGAGTACATTGACAAGACAGTGCATCTCCAACAGACTCTTGCAGATCCATCCAGGAGAGGAATTTCATAGGAGGACAGGCTTTTCATACTTTTCTCAGACGTATTTATAGTGGCTGAGGTCGGGGCAGCCGAGGCATGCAGGGGGTGCATTCATCAACCTAACCATGTTAAGTGATATTGTTGGCCTAAGGGGCGGAACACATGTGTCAGTCTATTCTAAATTAAAATCCTAATGTTTGTGACAAAGGTAGCTGAGGAAAAGTGGCGGGAGTCCAAGCTCAGTCTTGCAACTTTGGCATCAATTAATCTTTTAACATTAGCCTCATGTTTGGATAATTGCTAGCTTGATTTCTTCGCACTTATTATTATGGTATTACTCTTTTTTCCCATTATGCTAGTTTGACATTGACACAAGTGGCAAAAAGGCAATTGAACCTCAAGGGGTTGTTTAAGCAGCAGTAACATTGGTTTATTCATCTGTTGTTCAAGATCATGAAATTTGGCTCAGTTATGTCGGGTTGGTTCTTCAATTTGCCCACCAAGTATTAATCAGATCTGATCCGGATTCTGCCTTTCATCAAGATTTTTGAAAAAACATGGGGTTGCCCATACATTCGGACCAACTGAATAGTTATTAATGGGAATTTACATTTGCTCCAAACCTTTAAAGTGATCAATGATCCATATAACTGCCAATACTAGATTTAGTGTGTTGCCTGCCTCCACCAACTAACAGGGAAGGGTACTGCTGACATTCTATAACAAATACATATCATTGAACTGCAGTTTTAATGCTTTTAGTGCTTTCCCCAACCACTTCCCTCACCATGTATGTATGTTACTGCAAGTAGCAATGACATTGGTCACACTGTTTCCTAATTTTGTGTGTCTTAATTTAATTGAAGAAAAGAGCATCTGATTAACTCCTAGCCACAGCTTTGCTTTCCCTGTAGTGGAAACCTGGCTATCGTTTGTCTTGCCTTACCCCCACTGAACAGATCCATGTAAGCGATCCTCATTTCCACCGATAGGTAACACAACACATATTATTATTCTGTGCTAAAGGGGTTCGTGTGGGATCTTCCTGTGCCATGAATCATTAAATATGCGAGTGTAATCCATACAGAGAAGATAGGCTCTCAGGGTGACGTGCAGGGTTATCTGATGCAAGACTGAGAGCAACTGAATTCCTGTGCTTTGAGACCATTGATCAGATTGCTTTGGTTAATTTGATTAATATAAAATTTAAAAGATTGCTTTCGTCTTGATTTATTTTATATCTTTGTTGTTTGGTATTTAAGTGGCAATAGAGGATATTGTGGGCAAAACAAGAAGATGAATCATGTGTGATCAAAATGCCTTCTAAGATTTCTATCAAAACTACTCCACAGACATATTGACTATGAACATTTCAATTCAAATGTATAAGCCCAATGCATTTGCTGCTGTAAAGAATGAACACTCATTTGCCATTAATCTAAAAATCCTCTGCACAGTGTTGTAGTAACCAACGGCAACTGCCTCTGTGTCAACAGAAATCTTGGCCCAGGCCGATTCCTCCACTTCAGCACTGTGCCACTCCATTGGCTGGCTGAATGAATGACTTGCAAACTTGTCTATTCATTATGCATGTCAGTTTACCTTTACTGTGTTCTTGAGCTCATTCTCAGGTAAACAGCGCTAGGAGGAGGACTGTCACAAGACACCATACACTAGAGGAGTAGTTTTTAACCTGGTAAGTGTAATTTTACAACATAGTTTTACACATTGATCCTTATTAAGGTATTTTTAAAGTATTTTTGTGCATTAAATGTTTTTTTTGTTGAAAATCAAACAATTTTGACTCAAAATTTAAGGCACGTGAAGACATTAGAAATGGAGCTGATTGGATCTACGCTAACAGCCACATATGCGCGACCAAAGACCAGCCATTTTCTCCCGACCATCTCCACTATGGCATCCAGCTATCGTAACACCCAGCCAGCCTTGGCCATGCACCCAAGTGCCAATCAGTGGAGGACCAGCAGCTACTACAAGAGCAGCAGCGCAATTCCATCCCCTACTTCCATTAGAAGAGATAATCTAGATCTGGTCCGAGCCAAGACCATGTTCTACCCATCAAATAGGACCGTGTTAACAACACGTTACACCCCGGACGACTGGTTCAAGTCCAACCACAGTAACTACATGGAGTCGGTGTCGTCCAGGAAAAGTGCAGAGAGGTTGAGAAATGACACAATCAGGCTGATGCAAGACAGGGAGCAGATAACCAGAAGAACTCAGGAGAATACGAGCAAGAACATCGGCGAGAGGCTCAATGACATTGTATTCTGGAAGTCGGAGTTGAACCATGAAATTGACAACATAGTGACAGAGACTGCAGCTTTGACTGAGGTGAAGAAAAGACTGGAAAGAGCTTTGGCAGAGACAGAGGGGCCTCTGCAGGTGAGGCTGGAACTTCAAGTTCAAGTTCAAAATCTGAAATCTTTAATCACTGTGTCATGACAGGACTGTGCCATGAAATATTGTAGCTTTTTTTAATGTGTGACTTTACACTGTTGGTCTAATAACATGTTATTATTACTGTGCTTATTTTACCCCGAAAGTCTTTATCATTCACATACAGAATGATTAAATATTCCAGTTGCTACAAAGGAAGACTCGATCTGTTTTCCCATCCTGTCCACGTGGTTGGAAAGCTGTTAAATTATTCATTGTCTTTGTCGCTGTTTATCACTCCTCGGTGTGTCTTAAGATACTTAATGAGATGGTTTTGGTTGTAGCAACAGTATCTGTTAGATCATTCTCAACAAAGCAGGATGGGGCAGAGTCTAATTTCGGTCACATTCGTGCCGTGGTAGAGCTGTGGTTTTTTGTGTCGACCAGGTTGAATTAACATGATCTAGTTAGATATTTGATGACAAGGACACCTTGCTTGGCTACTATCACATGACAGGAGGTCTCTTTAGACACTTTTGCAGGTAACTGAAACTAGAGTAAACATTTGGGTTATAGAGATATACTTGGCATGTCTATGAATTCAGGAATTTAAATGCTAATTTAGTCCCTTGAGTATAAAGTAACATTTATCTGAATTAGGATTGCATTTCCAAACAACGTTGCATATGTGTTAGTCATTATTGTTTTCTCAGTAGGTGTCTCAAGAGTGTTTGTACCATAGAGAGAAGCGGATGTCCATCGACCTGGTGCATGACAATGTAGAAAAAAACCTAATCAAGGTAAAATAATGATCTGGCGAGTCAAAAGATTGTTATGACATTTGATATCGCCCTAATAGTAATAACATTTACAATTTAACATGTCTTTTAACCAAAAAGGAAGTAGAGGTGATCAAATCATGTCAGGAAAAGATGAGGAGACATCTTGACCAGGCCATTGCTCAGCTAGCGTAAGTCTATACCTAACCTACTCTATATGCAATGGTTTTAAAGGCATTTACATGTATTTGTTGTGAATCTCATAATGTTGGGCATTCTCACAGGGCAAACAGAGCAGCTAAGCACGAGTTGGACAGAGATATGAGTGACAAACTGACAGCTCAGAGGATAGACGACAGGTGTCACCATTTGAGGAACACATCAGATGGTATCGGTTATTACAGAGGGATTGACCGGCTCGATCCAGCGTAAGTTATATAATCACTTACAAACTATTTACAGTCTCAGTAATTGCATGACATGTTGAGGACTTTGTTCTGCAGGTGGAAAGATTCTGTAAAGTTGCCCTCTGTGCTTTTCTCTCTCTCTCACAGACACTCTGTGCCGGACTCTTGGTCCAAGTTCACGGATGACAACATCCTGCACTCCCAGAGTCAACGAGCCGCGTCCCACAGGCTCCGAGATGAGATAGAGATCTTGCTAAGCACCACGTCCAATGACATGTGGAACCAATTCAACAGTGTCAACATAGAATTCACCAACCGTGTATCAGAAACCGCTGATGCCAAGAACAGCCTGCAGACCCACCTGGCAAAGGTTAAACCATTTTTACAGGGGTGTGCTCAAAGCCAAGGTGACAAAACCTCACATTAATGTAACTTCGTTCGAGGTTAAATAGATTCTGACTTTAAGAAGTAGTGGCCTTCAAACCTCTGAATAGTATATATCGTCTGCTGTCTTTTTCTGCACATACAGCACCGACAGTGTAATATTTATCTCTGTGTGCAAAGTGCAAAACAGCAGAACTGCATTGTTTACTAAACAGCCATTAGTGTATCTCAGCAGTCCAACGTGTGCAAGGTTACTGTACAACATTCCTAGTTTGAGTGCTCTATTGTTTTTAGGCTAATCCAGGGTAATGTATCAAGTGTTGGATAGGCTGAAATGCCAACAGCAGCTGTGATATGAGACACGTCGTTCTCCATAAACCTCAGCCCCCTTAAGCTGTGAGCAATAGTGGTGTACCGGAATCAAATTACATGAAATGAGTCTGAACAAAGCACGCCAGTGTGTAGTACTCTGCTAAGATAATTTGAAGTCAAGAGTGTCCAGCTCTTTACTTTCCTCCTTTCTCTTCCATAAAGATTGTCCCACTCTTGCTGTCTTGTAAACTTGTAGATTACAGCAGATACTGTATTATTGATTGAAATTATTTTATTTATGTCTTCATTTGCATTTCTGTTTTTAAATCCAGACTCTGCAGGAAATCTTTCAAACTGAGATGTTGATTGAGTCTTTGAAAAAGGCCCTCAGGGACAAAGAGTGTCCACTCAAAGTGGCACAAACCAGACTAGAGGAGAGAACCCGAAGGCCCCACATCGAACTCTGCCGGGACAACCCCCACCACAAGTAAGACTGAAATATGTTTTTCTTTTGTCAATCACCATAAGATGCCTTAACATCAGATGCATAAATGCTATAAAATCGTGCATTGTTAAACTTTAAAATATCTCAAAATGTCTTTCTTGCCTATGTTTTCCACCTATCCAGACTAGTGAGTGAAGTGAGAGAGATCGAGGACACCATCCATAAACTCCAGCAGCGTCTGATGGAGGCAGAGCAAACTCTGCAGTCTTTGGTGAAGACCAAAGTTACTCTGGAGTACGACTTGTCCGTCAAGGCCAATTCACTCTTCCTGGACCAAGAGAAGTGTATGAGCATACGCAAGACGTTTCCCAGCATGCCTCGCCTGGTTGGCTACTCCTAAGATCTTATTGTTGATGTTTGGCAGGATTAGGAGGACTTTAAGATTTATATTGATATTGTTATTGTGAACAAAATGACTTAATGTATGGAAGGAAGTATGATAATGGATTGATGATGACTTTTCTGCATTTCATCCCACTTGCATTACAGGAGCCTGTGAGCAGTCGACATTTCATCTTGAAAAACATGTATGGTCTTACGGTCTTAAATCTAGTCCATGTTGCCGCCGCTCAAGATGTTTAAAGAAGGGTTTACAACTAAAAGCTCTGGCAACACAATTCTGTCTGTTATAACTCTTTTAACTCATTCAGTGCCAGCCATTTTCAATTTTTTTCTTCCTCAGTGCCAGTCTTTTGAGAGCATTTTGAATAATTTTTAAAGACCCACAGAATTTTTGCACTGAAATCAGATTCTGAAAGATTAGACTCTCTACTTTGAAGCATTTTTTTTTGGTTTAGGGCCACCTCAACATTGGTATCCTTCTATAAAACTACAAAAACAACACTGAGACCGGGCTTTTGATGGCAAAATTATTATTATTTTGCTGTCTAGGTCAGAGTTGAATGGATCCCTCCTGGTCTCACCCTGACGAGGAGCTCAGTAAACATCATTTAAAAGCCATCCCCCAGTTTACACCACAGCTCCTGTCTTTCACCCCTCCTCACCAACCTACCTTGGAGGTCAGCTGATGTAAAGACAATCAGTTTCGTTTTGTTGATTTAGTCAACACCTTCCAGTGAGCCTGATTGCACATGCACACACATTCTCACACACATATAAGCACACACACAATCAACACTATTGCACTTCTTGACCCAATCCTTTAGCCCTTGAACTGCTGCTCTTCCTGTCTGAACTTTCAGAAAGAAATCAGAAAGGATTTTATTCACCAGGTACAGTTTAGAACAGTACAAGGAATTTAACTTGGTAGTTACAGCAGAAAGAACACACATCAACACACCGCGGCTGCCATTTTTGGCATCATCATGTTTAGATGAGAAGTGGGATAAGAACAGGAGGAGAGACGGGGAGAGGGGAAAAAAGCAGGTCATAGACTGAATTCCCTATGGGGAGTACACTTTAACACTAGGAATAAACCACCTCGGCACAAAACAGAAGATAGCAGAAAAAACACTGTCACGAAAGATTGCACGTGGGCAGGTGGGAGTGAGTGTATTGTCTGGGGGAGGGGTGGAGGGGATGGGGCGGAGTGGAGAGGGGGCAATACAACTGAACGTTTGCCTCTAAAGCAGATGAGACATCAGACAGCTGTTTGATTTGCAAAGCAATCAGAAAATACGCACAAAATGCTAAAGTAAGGAGAGTAAAACCAAAAATAAATCTTTTACTCAATGGTAAGGAGTGACAATAGAAATAACGGGTGTGCAACTTGCCCTTTGATTTAGGTGTAATGTTTTACAGCCATATAAAGCTCAGTACAAAGAATCTGTCTGCTGTGCAAACACTGTGTTTGACCACAACCCTCAGGAGTCACCCTCTCTCCCATGGTTTCATATGTGAATGTGTGTTTAAGGTGTGTGAGCAGTCATCCTCACAGTCCATCCCCTGTGCCCAACACATTCCTCAGTCCCTGGTAATGCAGACAGAAAGATCTCCTGTTGTCTAGCTGACATCAAACCACCCTCTGCTTTCAGCACCTTGCAATCAAACACAGTTTGTAGAGAGTCGAAGGTTTTCACTTGTGAAAAGCAGAAGGAACCATTGCTCTGCACTCACTGGATAGTTATGGTTCCCCTTTTGGACGGGACACAAATAGGTCTTCCCATTTGACCCCTTCTACCACCCTTGCGTATGGGGAATGTACTCTGGAATTCTCCCTGCAGTGCAAACATATTGCCGGTTTATTTTTAACTCCAGATCTTGTTTGGGATGCCCTGTGCCTCATGTCATTTTACAGTTTTCACATACCAAGTCTTTTTTACTAAAAACATAATCAGGTTCGGGCACTGAAGGACAGAAATACAGTGTTTCACCCAAAGAAGACAATTAACCAACTGGTTACTACATAGCAACATCCCATATACACTAATGCTGGAGAATAGATGAAGGCAGACTTAAAGCCACCTGACACTGTAACCATTAGCGATTGGACTAAGAATGCTTCCATTCAGGTGGGTGCGAGTGAACAGTATGTTCCTAAAGATCCCTTTATTCTCACATATGTACAGGCACAAACATAAAATCCATTCTCTGCAACCAAGAAGCAGTTGTGGGTTAAGGGTATTACTAATTGGCTCATGACAATAGAAAACTACAACTCTGTCTCTTTCACCATTAGCCCACAACCGCTTTAGTTAATGTGCTGCTGTGTAAATGTAAAAATCTGCTTTGTTTCATGCATGGGCTTGATAGAAGACAGAAACTACCAAAGCACTGGTGGAAACCATAAACACACTTTCTGGAATGTGATGGACGAAAACATTAAAGATCCGACAACTCACGGGTCTTCCCTAATATCTCTGAGAAAATACCAAAGTATACTTTTGAATGTCTAGTCAAGACAATGCCTCAGTTTGACAGCAGTCTCGTTTTATTGACTACTCAATAAAAAAGTCAGGCTTGTTCATGGAGGATATAAATTTAGGCCAGAAATATAATTGTGCTGTGGTAATGACTTATTCAAACTATTTATGAGAAACCTCAGCTTGAACTGAAAACCAAACATTCATGGGAACCCGCTTTTCCTGTGGCTTTTGAATTTCTTCCAAAGCTCGGAGTTTTCTCAAGAGGCCCTTACCCTCCGCCTTGCAGTGGAGTTTGTCTTTTTTTAATGTCCCAGAACAAAACAAGAGAAGAAACCAAGCAGGAATCCGTTGAATAGTCCCTCCACTAACCGTTACGAGCTACAGGAAGCTGGAGTCAGACTGATAAGAGTCGTTACATGGTGTGCGGTTCTCCATCCAAACTGCCAATACTTCAAAATGTACAAGTGTTGTGTGCAACTCTCTGCTGCTGATTCAAGGTCACATGCAGGGGACTTTATACTTTTGTCATGTTTTCAGTTTTTTAAACACTATTTGACATCTTATGAAAGGACCGGAGCTACGGTATCAGCGTGAATGAATCCTAAAGGGTTTGCCATTGTGCTACTGGGTGAATCAATCTATAACATTGATTTCTAAATCTTATATCTTCACATTCCTGAAAAAAAGATGGACAGGGGGTCAAGATACAACAGTGCTGAGTCATCATGGGCAGTTAACGTTGATCTTGAGTTGTGCAGAGATGCTAATTTCAAGTTTCGAAGAGCTTTTCAATTTCCTGAAGAAGAACATAAAATATCTGGTATTCATTTTACTTCTGTTTGTTCTAAATGAACCAGCTGTATATTCACTATCACTCTGATGCTCGAGGTTTAGTTTACCCTATTTGTCGTCCGCCCCCGCTCATGTCGTCTGATTAAAGTGTGACGACAGGCCTCGTGCTCTGAGAGGATTAACAGGTAAAAGCCTGCAAACAAACAGTCTGTTTACCTCTCATCACTCACCTGTCAGCGTGTGTCCTGCATATTTTATTATCTACAGCTCCATGTCGGACTAATCCATTTGGATCCCAGTCTTTCAAGAATAATCAGAGAAAGAAACATTCTAAGTGTTCTCTGATTAGTTACAAGTTTGAAAAGCAAGACTTGGAATCTACTGCTGTCCTGTCCATGGTTCCGAATCCTGAAATCTGTCCACGGTTCTCTCCCATTACATATGATCTTATACAGCAAACTAGTGACCCTGGGGCTACATGCAGCCAAAACTCCAAAAACAGTAGCTAAAAAAACACCACAAATTACTACTAAAACACACAAAGTCTACACACAAAAAAAATCACAAAAATTACAGTAAAACACAGAAGATTACATTTAGAAAAAAATATCTATAAAATAAGAATAAGCATTTTTATAAGAAAAAAAAATACACAAATTGATTACAAAGATATCGGAAAGATATGCAAAAAACCACAAAAATACACAAAATGTCTCTATGCAATAAACAGGCAAAATTACACAAAACACCTTTGAAGTGTATACAAAATTACAGTAAATTACACAAAGAGACGACCAAAACTGACAAAAATAACAAATACATACAAAAGGACTCTAAAAACACAGATAAAAACAGAAGTAGTCAAAACCCTTTGTTTTTGACTGTATTAATGCTTAGATTGGTATTTATTCTAAATGTGGACAACATTCATCTGTTTGTCCGATCTCAGCTCGCTAAAACGTTAAAGCGTGTTTTATTTTCAGTTTAGCACGTGCAATAATTTTGCTGGACTCGATCTCCAGAGATCCAACAATGACACAGCAATAAACAACATCAGCTGAATCCACTGTCGAGAGTCAAATAACTCATAAATAGCTGCTGTGAGTCCTTTTCCAACTAATTATTCTTGTCTCTGGCTCTGTTTCAAGCCAACGTAACAAACTGTAATTTAATAAAGTGACAGAAAGTAGCAGGCGGTCAGAGAGGAGCATTGTGCTGGTTAAAGCTACTTTATCCTCTGCGTTTCTGCGTCGTACTGTATGTTTAAAGAACAAGACCATTGCTTGTGAATGTAGCATCTGTTTTAGCACTCTCTCTTTTGTTGCTATTTGGATAAAGTTACTGTAACTCAACCACAGCTACTCTCAGCATTGATGTCCCCTGGCCCGAGTCCTATCTATGGTTCAGGAATGCACTCGTAGCTAGCTAATGCGCTAATGTGAAGACAGCAGGGATGAAACGTTATATCAGTTGTTCTTACAGTCCTGTACACCTTCAGACATTAAACCTGAATCCTGAATGTACCCGCTTCTCCTCCTGCACACTTAAAGAACAGAATGATGTAATGTCATATACTGTACAATGGAGCCCTACAGTGGAATTTGTCTATATAATGTATCCCCCTTACGTTTTACAGAGTTATACATTGTTGAAAATGTATTGGTTCAGTTATGATTGATTGGATGGTGATCAAGCCAATCACAGCCAGCCATTTGACGAAGGCGCCGTTCCGAGAAGGTAAACAAAAAGTTAAGTAAAGTGTAAGTAAAGTGACAAAAAATAAATGACAGGTGGCAAAAAAATGGCCCAAAAACATGGCAAGAAAAGGGTGAAAAGTTACTAAACTGGACCAAAAGCAGTCAAGAGTGGCAAAAAAAAAAAAAGTTAGTAGGTAATGGCAAAATGTATAGCTTAAATGAGCAACACGTACCCCTGGCGGTACCCGTACCCCACTTTGGGAACCTAGGCGTTAGATGTAACGTTATTCAGCCTCTCAGGGGGAGATGTTTGTTAGGCAGCTCTCTGCTAAGAGTTTGGCTCCGACCCCAGCTCTGCAAACGAAGCAAACTTAACACGCCCGCGTCCACTCAGTTCTACTGATTGTCAGTCTTTTACAAACATTGACATATAAGGGATGAGAATGAGGAGTGTCTGCACAGCCACACAGCAGTTTAACAAGACCTCCTCCTCCTCCTCGTGTCACTGTGAACCTTTCCTGTTGACCATGTGATGAGCATCCAGGCCCGAAAGCCACTACAATCACGCCCAGTTCCGAGCCTCGAAGGTTGCAGGTTTGATAGCTCCTGCCCACAGCTGAACTCCAAGACAGCCGCTGATTGTAAAGTTACGCACGCCAAAACACACTGCAACTTTTTGCAACATTTAGCAACAAACCATGTTTAAAAAACATATGTGAATTTTTTAAATGTTACTTTTGACCACATTTACAGCAATATTTGTGAAATTTGTGAGATTTCACAGTTTCAATGTTAAATCTAAATGTTAAATATTAAATATAAATATAAATATAAATTTAAATGTTAAATTTAATGTTAAATATTAAATATAAATTGAATGTTAAATATTAAATATAAATTTAAATGTTAAATCGAAATGTAGCATTTAAATATAAATGGTAAATGCAAATGTTAAATGTTGAATCTAAATCAAATGTGAAATCTAATTCTAAATTTCACATTTGAATCTAAATGTTAAATCTAAATGCTAAATGTTAATCTTAAATGTTGAATCTAAATCTAAATGTGAAATCTAAATCTTAAATGTACATCTTAAATGTTGAATCTAAATCTAAATCTAAATGTTACATTTAAATATAAATGTTAAATCTAAATGTTAAATCTTAATGTTAAATCTAAATGTCAATTCTAAACGTTAAATCTAAACGTTAAATTTAAATGTTAAATTTAAATGTTTAATCAAAATCTAAATGTTAAAACTAAATGTTAAATCTTACTGTTAAATCTAAATGTTAAATCTAAATTGAAATGTTAAAATGAAATGTCACAGGGGAAACAAAATATTTTGCTAGTATGAAAATTCACCTTTTAGATTTAGTATTTAACATTCAGATTTAACATTTAGATTTAGATTAGGCATTCATTTTTAAATGTAACATATAGATTTAGATTTCATATTTAACATTTACATAGATTTTTTAAACGTGGTTTGTTGCTAAACGTTACAAAAAAAGTTGCTGTTTACTTTAGCATGCACAACTTTCTAATCAGCGCCCCATATCCTCGTGCTCTTAACTTTTCTAAGTGAGTGTAGACACGAGCACAGCAGTGACACCTTCTTTTCGTGTGAGTGTGAGAAACACAGGCAAGCGCATCCAGGAAGTGCAAGCAAAGTGGCAAAGAATGGAAAGTGGATGTTGACAGGGAGGAGGGGGAGAGGGAGGGGCTATCTAAGGTCAAACACATCCTAAACATCCCACTATGACTGATACTGGGAAGACAATGACTGTTTCCAACTTGTGTTCCTTTGCGGAAGCGCCAAATGACGCAAACCCATTTTTTTCATGCTGACATTTAAATAGAAAGAAAGGTAATACTTTGCTTGAAGTTTTATACATTACGCTGTCATTCGTTACCCTAACCCTTCGTTACGCTAACCTGTAACCCTAACCCCAGAGGTGAAAGTAATGGATTACAAGTACTCAAGTTACTTTTATGGTTACTTGTACTTTTTTTGTGTATATTTCTAAATCTGTAATTTTACTTGTACTTAGGTACGTTTTAGAAGAAGTAAAGTAATTCATTACATTTCACAGTAAATAATTATTTTTAGTTTTAAAACAATCTACGGACATTGTGAAACTACAAAAAGATGAAATGATCAGACAACAATCAAATGCATCACATCATAGCCGACCAATCAGATTAACATAACGCACCAAACGCCAAAACAGCATTGAATGGAGGTTATTTATTTTTTCAGTTTTAGAGTTCATAAATTAATCTATACTTAGAGCCTGAGAATTGTTTTATTTTGAATTGAATTAAATTGGTGTTATTTTAATTAAAAATGAATTGTACATTTTTGACGAACCTTTAATTTTATACAAATGTCTTTGTGGAAAATAAATTAAGTTTTAATTGTGCAGGATTTGGTTTCTTCCTTTTTAAGTTTATACATGAGATGTTTACTGTATGCAAGGGAACCGTGGCAAGAATTATTACCAAAATTAAACTGTGAACGTGAAATTAACAAGTAACTTTTACTTTGAGTACTATGTAATTGAGCTACTTTTTTACTTGTACTTGAGTATTTTAAGTATGACTTACTTGTATGTGCAATTGAGTACAATTTTAATCAACGAACAGTACTTCTACTTGAGTAGGGAATATTAGTACTATTTACACCTCTGCCTGATCTGATCCCTCCACCTAACCCCAAAAATGCCAACATAGCTCCAAAAGTGTCATCCTTCATGACACCTTATACATGCTAATGACAGATAATGACAGCGTAATGTCAGCCTCGTGTAGAAAACTTCAAGTAAAGTGTTAAAGAAAGAAATCAGTCCAAAGGTTTTCGCTTATGAATTACTAACTCTTTTCAAGTCATATCTGATAACTTAGTTTCATAATATTTACATTCTTTAACATTCCCTGAAGATATCGCCCAGAATTCCTTTCCAGCTTTTAACGCAGCATTTTGGCGATGAAATGTCACCACACTCCCCCTGGAACGGAGTTGTGTCAAACAGAGGAGAGTCCCAGATGCTATCGCTCTATGTGTGTGTGTGTGTGTGTGTGTGTGTGTGTGTGTGTTTTGAGCATGCCCGTCCACACTTTGACACATAGTGTGAGTCACGAGGCTGACTACATGTCCACCAGAAGGAAAAGAGACGCGCTTACATCACATTACTACAACAATGTTTGTCTCTGCAGTTGCCATGGCAACAAAAACTGTGCTGACAGAGAGCTATTAAATAAGAAAAAGGGCAAAACGTTATTATATCAATTATATTGGTTTGGTAATTTTTGGAGTAGTCTAAATTTCACTATTTAAAAATATGTAGACGTTAAGGTTTAATTTATTGACAACTTTTCCTCAGGAAGTTTACTTTGATCTCATGTAGATGTTTTGACTGTCAACTGCCAGTCTTCTTCAAAGGCGTCTGCTGATCCCTCTGATGTGTCCAATGCTTGGACACATTTATGTCGTAATATTCCAACAAGGTAATTTTGTCTTCTTTTAGAATAAAATGTTAAGGGTTCATTTGTTAAATGACATATTTCATAAAACTAAAATTGCTATTTAACATTTTTGATGGGGTTTTATATGCTTTAAAAAATACAAAATGCATTACTGTGCTACTGAGGTTATGGGCACAATGTCCTTTGTGCTTTAGCAGTTTTTGCACTTAGTGGTAAAATGTGACAAACAAAGAGTTGAATAGAGAACTTTAACCCATATACATAACTTTTATTGTGAAAAGTAAGAAGCTGAAGCTGATGTGTCACTTGATGAGGATTGAGCACTTTATTTAATAAAAACAATGCCTTATTTGTAACTTTTGGTGCATATATTTATCACAGTGGATGTTACACCTAGGAAAACAGTAGCAGCCCCAAGAATAAGGTGGGTAGAGATTTTTTTTTTCTTTTTGCATGTTCCATTCATCCAGAGGATATTGTCACGTTTCCTCTGACACTTCAGTTAATTACCAAAAACATTCACCAAATGTATTTAAAAAAAAACTTGCACTGGGTGGTTTTAGAATGTTTTTTAGCCCAAACACCAAAGCAGAAAAAATACTGAAGCAATACATTTTACTTTCCTAAATTTCTCAGCCCACTTTTGTATAATTAAACTCGTAGTTCATATCCATAATGTTTTGAAAACATGTGTGAAGCATTTTTATTGATTAAGTATTAAGTCAAAAGGGATGCAACTATTGCAAGTAATATTAAAATCACAAAATGTCCCAATACATGCACTAAACAACTCTTTTTTTTTTTTTTTTTTTTTTTTTTAAAGCAGTTCTAAATATAACAAAAAACCTGATTATTCGTCATCATAATGATGTAAAAAAGCTCAACATTTTGAGGGACTGTTTTAAAAAGAGCAGAAAACTGTGCTCGAAGGCATGAGTGCCTGTAGTTACCAGGACAGCAAAACAATGACCAGCACCTCTCCACGGTAACTCGTGCGCTATTACGCACCGTTGCGTCTATATTGGGAATCCTGGCTGCGGGCCAGAGGGTCGCTCCGTGACGTAGCGACGCACGCTGGGCGTTGTTCTCCCATAATGAGACACTTTATATTGAACGTCAGCCTCTGGCATCAATCTGGACTGAAGACGACTCTGGGAACGGAGGAACTATCGCTGTTGGACTTTTAAAGAGAAGGAAAAACGTGCTTTTATCTTTTCTTTGCGAGCTTAAACTTCTTTCTTTGTGTGGATTCAAGCTCTGCTTTCCAGGTAAGTGGACTTTGGTCTCTGGGAACGTGTTTACCCAGTCAGTGTTGCGGGGCAGAGACGGAAAAGGCGCGTTTTTATGCACGGCTGGCCATCAATAAACCATTTTGATACTTCTTTTGACAACAAAACTCTTAATATTCATGTTTTATTCTTTATGTATAGATGGATATCTTATGTATTGACAAAAAAGTGTTTAAATCAAAAGAAGTAAAATAGAAAAGTTATTATTATTTTAGGTAAAACTAGGACAGTAAGCTTCATTTTACGCACAGCATACAGTCACTTATATCGATTCCCTCGCAGGTATTTCATCACCCGATGCTCAGATATTCTTATTTGATATCCTAGTCTGGATTCCTGTCCTCTGAAGGCTTGGATCCAGTTTCCCCAAATGCCCTGCGTCCTGAACGTTCTGCAGTGACACACCCAGATCCCACTACTAACTCTGAACCTACACACACTGACAGCTCATTTTACTCTGCAGATCGCCTGAGAAGATGCTGCTGCTCCTATTGGGAATCGTCCTGCTGCACATTGTTGCACTGGTTCTGCTTTTAGTGTCCACAATTGTCAGCGTGAGTATTGAACTATAATCTAATCATAAATGTGCATTGTTTTTCAAAAAAATATGATAGTGAAAACCAAACCTATGAGAAATATATATGTAGAACACAAGATTTCTGATAAGTTTTCTGGCCAATTTGCATGTGTTTTATTTGTAAAAGTGTTATTTATTTATCACAGGTATGGACATCAAATGACACTGGTACCTCAGACCTGTGGTATAACTGCTCCACTGCCACTGGAGGACATCATTGTAACCCGGCATCAACTGGAGGTCAGACAACCTCCCTTCATCACATCTTATATTTATTTATATTACAATGGGAATCTGGTTTTAAAGAGGGGCTATAGTGAGATTGAACATCTGATGTTGAGCGTATGATGATGATGATGTGGGTGTGTCACAGCTCCTCCAGGGCTTTGGTGCCATCTAGGGCAGAGAATACAGCGGCGCCGCTCCAGCGTGCAGCTGATAGGCTGCCACTGTATAAATAGTCATGGTGTGATGTCCATATTCAGGTCTCGTGTCAGGGAGTCTCATAGTGACAAGAGTCAGGGGGGGCCAGGGATGATCAGGGTGGGGCAGGGGGAGGGTATTTAAAGTTTGAGACCTTGGACCACCTCATTGAGAACATAGCATGTTGTGGCCCGCTCACACAGCCATAGCTTCAGATCATGTCCAAGCTCAGGGATCATGGAGACGCTTTAAGGCAGCAGCTGCAGCTTCGTATGATTAATGCACTCACAAAATGTCAAAAAATGGTCTAAATTACACAAATAATGATATTTTATTGGATAGTTTTAGCACTAATTGCATGTAGAATACGTGTCAAAGTCATGGTCCAGGGGCCAAATTTGGTCCTTTGGAACTTCGAATTCGGCATTGTGTAAATGAAACTCAACAATATTTGCATGATTGCAATCATATTTAATGTTAAACAGTTGAAAAAAAACTCAAAAAGGTTTTTCCTTAATTTATTCCATAATATTTCCCTTAATCAAAGAGAAATTTGTCACAAAATCTAGACAATTTAAAGTGACGATCCTGTTGGGACTGAACTGTGTCACTTATTGCTTGGATATTGTCAGTTTCCAACATATTTTGTATTTTATGCATAAGTAGAAGTGCAAACTAGTGCACAATAATATTGAAATTACAATTTTTCCCATAAAAACTGTGGCCCACTTGAGATCAAACTGCTTGGTATGTGGCCCCTGAAAATTAGTTTGACCCCCCTGATGTAGAACAAGCCGTGCTGACCGTGTGTGTGTGTGTGTGTGTTCTGCCGGGGAGTTTGATGGCAGAGCCGGTTTGTTTGACTTGTTTTCATTGGGCGCACTGACGCACAGTGTTTTTATTTCAATGGCTCGTGGGCAGCTCATGCGTCTGGCCTTTAGGAAATGCGGCATCGTCTGCTCCGCTTTTTGCACGACCGCCACCGGGCAGGCTGTCAAAACAGGCCTTTGGAAGCTTTGCTGAGCAATCAAGTTCACTGTCAAAGTCATGGCTGTCATTGTTGGAGAGTTGAAGGTTTTTTTTTCCAAGGATTCAATAAAATCTAGTCTATTTCCATTTGAAAGGAATGATTACCACATATTTATTAAAGTACAGCCGCCGAAAAGGATACTGATTTTTTTGTTTGTTTTTCAATCATGGGGTCAATCTGACCCCCAGGGATATTTGATTCCAGAAAATACTCATTTATCTTAAATGATTTTCATCTAAATCTTCTCAAATTTACTGACTACATTAATGACCACACAAGCATGAACCCCATCGGTCGTGGGGCTAATATGACCTTTCCTGCAGCGCCACCATCAGGTCAAACTTTCATCCAATTCTTTTCTAATTTGGGGTGCACATTCATGACTGACAGAATGAACCATGTTGATTTATGTTGGTGACCACCCCCCACCCACCCCTTCCTCTCATAAACATATTTATTTACCACTTCAGATGACAATGCCTCAAAATCACGGTCCTACGAAACACAATCTGTCTCAGACACAGACAAATTCTCCTGTGAAAGAGCTGTTCCAAAACCATCTCCCTCACTCAGTTAAAACAGCTTGGGGTCAAATTGACCCCAGAGGAACACCAATGTGTGCAATATGTGTTCAGCACATTGAATAAACATAATGTACCCATCAAATAAGGAAAAGTCACGAAATATGAATAAAAAATAAATAGTCAACTAATATTTTTTGAACGATGAACAGTCAGTGAATGGGGTCAAAATGACCCTAAAGGATAATAGGAGGGTTAAGAGTTTGCCACTGACCAAATACGACAGCTGAATAGTTGTTTTCCAGTTTGAAATTTCAGTTTGAATTTTAATCTAATTTGAAAGTCATTTAGGTTTTGCGACCTGTTGGTTATATGTTCTAACGCATTTGCACTACTATTGCTAACGTGATGGCCAGTGCACACATTATAGAGAATCTCAGCATTTGTTACCAAGATACACCAATTATTTTGATGCTGCGTGCTGCATTTTTATTAAACTTTCACTCTCACATTAAATTTGCAAAATGAAAATGACCAGACGGTGAAAGGAAACTTGCATGCCTGTAAATATTAGTCAAGAAAACACTTGACATTTCTGTTTCCTATTAGAGCGGAAGGAGGAAGGTCGAGCTGTCTGTTTATCACAGAGTCCAATGATGTATTGTTGCGCTGTCCAGTGTTATCGCACGGTTATATTTAACCATCGAAAACAGGATCATTCCAGTTGAATCTAATTGTCGCTCTGCTCTGCTGTGCGTGTGTCAGGTTTCTTTTTCAGAGCCACTGATTATTGTCTGTAACATGACGCCATATTATTCCTGATCCAGACTCTCTTCATAATGTGTATATAAAATGTTTATTTGGGTTAGTGTTTTAAAAAAATAAATTAAATAGGCTAAATCTTGTTTAAAAAATGCCATTTTCTTACATCAAGGCAGTAAAATAGTGAGATATGGTCAATTAAAGTGACAGAGCATTACATAAAATAAGCTTTTAACATTCCATAAGGATGTTTTTATTGTAGTTTCAATTTTATGTATAAAGTATAAAGTATGCTTGGTGTGTTTTTCCATGCTCACAATGACTCCCCATTAAAACCACACCTTAGCCTTTGAACTATATGAAGTGAGTGGGTCGATAAAGCACGGATGTTTGAGAACAGAAGGAAGAGGCTTAGATAGTGAACAAATTTAATCACAATAACCTTTATTGTTTGAGTGATTTTTTTTCCCTAGAAGTCAGTTTTGCAGAATTTGGATAGAAAGTTGTAAATCATGAAAATGACCTGGGGATTCCTGGCATGAATAAGCGTAAATAGTGCGCAGACAAACACACTGAAATAGATGGCACGGATACTGGAGTAGTGCTCCCTGTCAATACTGGTGTCTAATGGGTTAATGGCCTCGTGAATGACCAGCATCAACAATCGATTTAGGGCCGACAGTGAGGGGCTCGCAGTGCTTTTAGGAACAGGATAGCTAGGTTTCATTGTGATGGATCCATTACACATTCCCAGAAGAAAACATGGCTGGGTTGGATCATTAGGCTGTGTTTGTGAGGGAAGGCCCAGCCCAGACCCAGTCTTATTCATTTGTTTCCACTAAGGCTGCACGATTGTAGCTCAAAACAAAATCATCATTTTTTACTTAGAAAAATCTATTTTTGATTCCGATTTAAAAAAATAAAAGAATGGTTTAATTATTGCAAGTATTTTCTTTGAAACTTGTATTTTCAACAGTTTGTAAAGGAAGAGAGACTCTTGCTGTGATTACACATGATTAAACGGGAAAATCAACTGTTTGATTTTGACTTTTAAAAAATCCCCCTCAGTGAATGAATAATCAGATTTTGATTTTATATAATAATAATAATGAATTTTATTTGTAATGCACTTTTCATTCAGGGAATCTCAGAGTGCTACAAGAAAACACAAGAACATTAACAATTATAAGCCTTCTTAAAAAGATATATTTTCAATTTAGCCTTGATTAATCGTGCACCATGTTTGTATATATAACTATGTGTCTGACAGCACTCTCTTTCTTCCTTCTTCTCTCCTGCAGAGTGGATCCAGGCCGTCCAGGCTCTCATGATCCTATCCATCATCTTCAGCGTCCTCTCTCTCGTCCTCTTCTTCTGCCAGCTCTTCACTTTGCAGAAGGGCGGACGCTTCTTCCTCACAGGGACTTTCCAGATTCTCGCAAGTGAGTTCATACCCTTTTAGGCTCTATGCAAATCCATCAGCAACAAAAGTAAAGAACATCAATCAATCTTTATTTCTACAAAAAAAAAAAAAAAATACTTTTCATACAATAAAATGCAGCTCAAAGTGCTTTTACAAAGTTAAAAATTAAAATAAACAAAACATCCACCCCACACAAAACACGAGCACTATTTTCACACTGATGACCTTTGGCACCATTTTATTAGAAAAAAAAATACAGTTTCATTACGTTTCTCGATTTCATTTTAAACCAGAGGGCTTTTATTTAAAACAAGATGGTGCCACACACCAACTTCCTGTTGGTTTATATAGCTACAAAACTAATTTAGTATGAGTCCATTGGTGCATCGTTGGCATGACGATGAAAGTTTCTCAGTTTAGGTTCTGTTTGAACTCAACTGGCTTTTATTTTGAAAAAAGATGCAACACACCAACTTCCTGTTGGTTTATATAGCGAATAACTAACGTAGTATTAGCCCATTGGTGCATCGTTGGCATGACGACGATAATCCAGATTGGTTTTGGCAGCAAATTTTTATTTATTTTTAGTCAGTCTTGACTAAAACTTAGACAAAATTTATAAATCAGGACTATTTCAATTGTAGTCTATTATTAGTCAACTTACTGACATGAAGATTTTAGTCGATAAATTCTGTAACAGTTTTCGTCGACTAAAATATGAAGCATAAGAGCTCATGCATTAAAAAAAAGGGGTAACTTTCAAAGAACAAAATTAGTTCTGTTTGGATTTCATCCAATGTTGAACATTATAGTTCAGTTTTTATTAGTTAATAAAAACTTTTTTTTTTTTGTGATAGTCTTGTTTAAGTCACATAAAAAACAAAAATTTTAAACCCTTCATACAAACAAACCAAAATAAAAAAGTACAATTAAGACATGGCATCTGCTACAAGCGCTAGGTTAGCGCTATTGAACCAAAAAGCATGTTTTCTATGGCCGAGCTACCTGCTAATGGCGGTCCATCATGCTTCACAGCCTGACAGCTCTTTGTGCCTTGGCAGCTGGTGGTTTTTCACGGCTGTGCCAGCACACACTGCCGGGCACTCAGATGCCCACTCAGCCAGACAGAAGCGACACTGGGAATGAGGCCAACGGTGCAAGTTGAAATGTCAAGATGGGTGGCAATAGCAGCGTGGGGCGCCAACAAACGTCATGCAGATGTGGGCAGACAAAGAAATGAAGATAAAGGCCGTGATAGATTAAAATTCAATGAGCATGAAGCACTGGCTCTCAACTGGTCTGACACTGGGACCTGAAATCACACTTTGTAAACAAACTGCAAATAAATTCAGGGGAAATAATGCAAATTAAACTACGCTCAAAAGAAAAACTCTACAATATTTTATTTAAATATGAAATATTTTGAAAATTAAAATTATTTATTTATTTAGATTTTTTAAACTTTTTTTAACCAGGAAGTTTCATTGAGATTAATCTCTTGTTCAAAAGAGACCAAGCATTTAGGCAGTTTTAAGAAAAGCAACTGTTAGAGGAATCCTCCTTAAGTCCTATTTGGTTTATTTTAAACATAATCTGATCAAAAACAAGTGATGTAATCCTGACCAGAAACCAAATTCTGTAATGAAATTCAAAAACTCGTTGTGAGCAAGGCTAAAAAAAAGTGTTGCACGGGAACTAAAGGAGCAGTTTTACAGAAAAGTGCTGAAAAGTTAATTACGTCGCAAGGATCGTGGTTGAAAAGTTCCACATCACTGCCACCTAGTGGTTAAAGTGGTTAAGAATGAACAATAATTTAAAAAAATAAGCCACTAATGCTAAAGGTCCAGAACCCTGGCTAACTCAGAGAAATGCCATGATAGCAACTATTATTCACTCTTTGGTTATTTCCTGCCTTCAGGTTTGTTCGTGATGAGCGGGGCCATCATCTACACCGTGATGAGTCCGGAGTGGGTGCCGAAGGACGACACCTACGGATACTCCTACATCCTGGCGTGGGTGGCCTTCCCTTTGGCGCTGATCAGCGGACTCATCTACGTCATCCTAAGGAAGCGAGAATAATTAACCAGTGACCCATCTCGCTTAAATACCAAAGTGTCATCCTTTCCGCTCTGATGTCGTGATGCTCATTCATCATTGGCCAGTGGAGCCAACAGCGAGGGGGGTGGGGGGGACAACGACGGCGCACGGCGTTACCAAAATAAGTCAACATAAAAACACCAATACTGTCGCGATTAAAAGATGTATATAGTATCTATTGGTTTAAAACCTATTTATAACACTTTTTACATTTATGTACATAGATGTTGTGTTGCTCTGTCGATAAGCTTAGTTTTAGCTGATTAAGTGCCTCAGCCTTTGTTTGTAATGTTTGACAAATAATACACTATTTGTGTTGTTTTTCTTCATCTCTTTTTATTTTGAAAATCACCAAAAAAGATAGAAAGTAAAATAGGTTTATCTAAAGTATATTAACCAAAGTGCATGTTTAGGTTTAGAGATAGAAAAAGGCTTACGATTTATTTTGACGGGCTTGCTTTTCAAAAAGAGTGGTAACATCCATGGATGTGTGATAGCAATTTGTATTTTACTGTGTTTTTTGTTTTTTTTCTGTTTGTGGTCTTCTTCAAAATGGTGCTATGTACTATTTATCATTCCTATAACTGACTGCAGTCGTTCATAACAAGAATCAAAGATATACACGCAGTGCTCACTGCTCCTTTAAGGGAGACATGCTAGCTAATGCGCTAACTGATTGTCAGTATTATTCTGCAAGCTTGTAAAGGGTTAAGTCACAGGTTTGACACTTTAAATATCACCTGTTGGCGTCCTACTAAAAGCTTCAATCAACCATTGTTGAATTTCCAATCAGAAGCAATCAAACATTAGCATGTTAGCCAAAAATTGCTGATTCATCTTCTAGATAAAGCCATATTGCCTTATTAGCATCTTATCACGATAATAACACTGTGGGGCCTTGAAGCCAAAGACATTTACACAAATTAGGAATACATTTATAATCTTTAAATGCCAATTTGAAGCCATATAGCAGCAGATAAGAAACAGGTATTTAGTGTTAGCGTTAGCATTAGCGCTGCAAACAAAGGACAGAGAGGCGCGTAGTGATGATACAAATGTTTGTTTTACATACTTGAAGTTGCTGCGGTCTCTGCCCACTGACAAGGAGATGTGTTATGTTCCTGTTCTACTGTATTAAACACTGTTAATATGTTGTACATAACATAACCTAGCCTTAAACACTCACTCATTTAAGAAATAAATAAAATGTGCTCACACATGTTGAACTACTGTTTATTCTACTGTTATAGAAAAGGACTGGACTCTTGTTAGGTAGGTTTTTAAAGGCTCTGTATACATCTGTAGCACATTCTGTGGTTCTTTATAACATTACTGTATATATCTATATATATATATATATATATATATATATATATATATATATATAGTACGCAGAAAGACAAAGCTAAAAAGTGACTAACTGTTTCTGTGGAGTTGTAAGAAAGATGTCGACCACGGCTAATCTACTGTGCACCGTCTTTTTCTGTCGAGCCCAATTTACATTTTTGGTAAATCGTGCGCAACCGCACACAATCGAAGCCAGTTATGCCAAATATGCGATCATGTGAGTTTTGCCCTCCGTCGTGTCGTCTGAAGGAGTTTTCAGCAGGTCAACGCTCATCACGGATTCAGTTCGAAGGGCTCATCTCTAATGAAAACTGTCCGATTCATTTTGTTGTCACGCTTTAGCCGTCATGTTGTCAAATGTGTTTACGCCAAACGCTCTACATATTACCAAAGCTACTTTGAAATAAACCATTAAAGGATGTTTCTTACCACCATGTTGGAGTTTGCTGTGTGTTTTTGAGTTGCAGTTTATATATATATATATATATATATATATATATACATACACACACAAAGGGGCATTAGCTAAAAAGAGAAGGTGTAAAGTGTGACCAATGGAGTTCCTGAGAGGGCGGGGCTTCAAATGACCTTATATTTGATAAAGTTGACACTCGTGCACATTCTACATCTTTAATGGAGCAAGTTTCTCCTCTTTTGGTGCAAATATTTCCCAGGAAACACCAATTTAGTAAAAACATTTATGTTAAATAAGCCTGATCAAAAAAAAAAATCAAAGAAAAGACAAAGAAACACAATAATTCTTAGTAAAAATGAAGTAAAAACACTTGAACTTTTTCGGCCAGGTGCCGTCATACATTCTTTTTCTGTATCCATGTACCCACAGTACTAAAACAAGCAAAACGACAAGCAGAACACAAAAAATGCAAAATGGCAACACAAATACACAATATGACTCCAAAAAAAACATATATTTTACAGGAAAAATACACAAAAGAACAACAGAAACACACAAACTTACTAAAGAAACTCTTTGTTTTTAACTGTATTAATGCTCGGATCGCTCATTATTCTAAACGTTAACGTGAATGTTGATGATGCGGCCCTCTGATCAATCAAACACTTTTTTTTTGGCCCTTTGTGATAAAAGTTGCCTTCCTGTGATATAGGGGGTGGTAGCATGGGCCCTGATGCAACATGAATAATTGTTTTTAGTGCAAAACTGTGCTCAAGAACCATCTTAATTTTTCACAGGGCCCTTTTCATTCAAATATCAACAATCTAAAACATTTTTAAAAGCATTTTCGTACATATATATATATATATATATATATAATAAAACAGACTACCCCCCCGTCCAACTCCCATGCACATACTACTAAAGCTTTTTCTGCTTGTACTAAATTGCTCAAATAAATATATACATAAAATAAAATGAATGAATCTTAAGCCAAAGCTTGAAAAATGTATAACATATTTATCACAGATTTTTGGACTATAAATTGAGATCCCCACAGCCCTGAGATGATGAATGGTGTGTAAATGGAAACGGGAGCTTCTGAAGGAGCATTCCTGTTGCAGGCTTGAGAGGTCATGGTCTCCCACTGCCTCCACCCGCACACATTCTAGCACTGGGTGAACTGGGGACGCTGCATTCTGCTCTGCATGTTTGTGGAGGTGTATTTGGAGCTACGCCTAAATCATCCATTCATAGCTTTGGATATTCATATCACAAAAAAACCAAATAAAAGCATTTGATTCTTTTCATTTTACACTCTACTGTTTCCATTATTGCACAGATGTATCATCTCCATTTGGATTTTATTTAGATTCAACACAATATTACCATCTAGTGGATTAACAGTAGCAGTGCAAACTCTTTTATTTTTGCAAAACAACGGTAGATGCTGCCCCTATGTGGTGTATTGAGGTAATTACAGCTAAAATAACAGCTCATTTTAAGTGTGTTAAACCTCATTAACCTTATTTATGGTCATTAGGCTTCATCTATACCTCAGTTTGTTTGTACAAGTGAATCTTCCTGGTATTAGTATGCACGCATAATTAATTCACTTCCTCCAGAACAATTTGAAAGGCTTTTACAGGACAACACATTAGATATGAAGGCAGTAAAAAAAAGTATTCTTTATTATCTGTAATTTATTACTAAAATATTATCAATGTTTGTTGGAGGCCAAGCAAAGTGCAGCCAAAACATAGGAACTACTGATTGGTATTTAATAGAAAAAAATAAAAAAAATACATTAAAAAAAAAGTTGTATACAACATCAAGGTGATGATGATGTCATCAAACGTGATATTTAAATGTTTAATCAGCTGTTTTTTAGGGACCTGCAACATAAACAATAATAGGGAAGGGACTGTAAACAGAGTTCATGATAGGATGTGATATTTTAATTAAGGAGAAAACAAACAAAATACGACCAAAAGTTAATAATAGACAAATACGTGGGGGGAAAGAAACAGTATATATACTGTATATATTCAGACTTTCATACATATGTATTTAAACTTATATATATATACACACACACACACAAACAAAATACATATTATATTATAATAGAATTAAGAGAAGAAAGGGGGAAAAATAAAGAGGATAAAAAACCTTATATTATTAACTTGTTATTGTCTCCTCCCCTCACCCACTAATAGCACAATACCATAATTATAATTATTATAATATCACACACACCCACATACACACTTACTGTATTATCATGTACAATATTTGTAAATACTTTCTATGGTAATCTGTCAGCATTTTTCTTTATTTCCTTCTTTTCTGTAAATTTCTCTGCCTTTGTTTTATATGTGACAAAAAAGTGTAAAAACTGCCGATCTGCAAATAAAACGCCAAAACCGACACTGACAATTCACGTCTGTCTAAAACTAAAACCAAATCCTTTCATCATCATGACATTCTTTAACAAGTTTTTAATATCGCGACATATTGTCGCGCGATACATCATTCCACCTTTAGCCAAAAAACACTTATTCCACTTTACCCAGCGTTATTTAGTTTGTGTGTCTATTGTATTGTGTCCATCAAACATTGCCTGATAAGCGTCATTAGCTCGAAGCCTTATGGGCGTCTGGGGAGGCTCCGCCCATCATCGTTTCGCCATCACGAGGTCAAGGACGAGCTTTTAAAATAATCACGTCCCCCATTAATGCCCTAAAAACTGTTCCGTGTGTCTTGTCTCTAACACGCCCTCAGATCCACACACACACACACACACACACACACACACACACACACACACACACACACACACACACACACACACACACACACACACACACACACACACACACACACACACACACACACACACACACACACACACACACACACACACACACACACACACACACACACACACACACACACACACGGAGATAATATTTTCTCATTTCTCTAGCACAATGAGGGGGATGCAAACAGAAGGTGCAACTTAATCCATCAGCGCTCCTTGAAGGGTGCAGAGTGCACGGTGACAGGCACGAAATGGCAGAGCCAGTGGGGAGGAGGGCAACAGACGCAATTAAGGTTCATGAAATTCAAATGCATGCTTTACGGCGAGGGCCCCGTCCCTGTTATAGCTTTGCTGCCATCTGCTTGCCATCAGCGTCAGCGGAGGAACCTTTAATTTGTAGCTTTAATAATGTCTCAGCCGATTGGGAGAAGATACAGGAAGTGCTGCTGATTTACAGCCAGCGATTGGATGAACCTCTCAGATGCAGCTTGGAAGTGTCACATCAAAGTTGGTCGTCTTTTTTTCTCGTCAACAGCGACACAAAGCTCACTTTTACTCCATCAAAGTTCACCCGAAATCCACGGTGCACTCCGGTCGTAAATCCCCGAGGATGTCTGGAGGTTATTTAGGAACATGATCCATGCCTGCTGGGGCTGCGTTATAACCCCCGTGAGCTGATTCAGGTCCCAACGCACCCCCAAAAGCAACGTTTGAAGGGGTCAAAGTGGACACGTTGGCTTTTTTCTGCCCCCCTTTTCTTCTCTTTTTTCCACCGAAAGAAACAAGCATTCATCTGTTGTGTGGCGTTGGATCACCATATTGCTTCCAAGCCAACACGTTCTAATATCAACCCATTCACAAGGTCAACGCCGTGTCAAGGTCATCACCACAAACGGCTGACCTGTGATCCCGTGCGTGTCCATCATGTGGGAGGAAAGAAAGGAAAGACTGTCAGCCTATGAAGTCAAGAGAGTAAATCAACTTCAGGCTCCTGCCATACATCACCATCACTTACGCCAACATGCTCTCGCATGGAGGGGCGTCATTATTTGATCAATAATCAAAAGAGCAAAAGAGGGCCGAGGCGTATTATTTAGATCTAAGGGAGCCTTGAGCGATGTTTAGAGCACACAGCAATGTGGAAATGGGCCTTTCACTTTGGATGCTCACGGATGTCCAAGCAATTTTCAAGGTGGCGGTGATTTAAGGATGTGAGAATAACTCTTTGCCAACACAATATTGTTAAAGAAGATGAATGGGTAGAAAACTGTTTCACACAAAACGTAGTTTAAACACAACAAAGGAGCCATTGTGGAAGCGTTTTTTCTCTTTCACTGGAGTATAAGTCGCCCTCTGTAAAGGGCAATGGCCACTGTTTAATGTTTACTTTGTATTTATGGAACACATTATTCAGAGTATCCAAAAAACTGTCCTCCTTCATGTGAATGGATAACGGTACAATCCATGTCCATGTCCCTAAAACTGGAAACTAGTAAACTGAATTCTTGTGTACAAATAATACATACTTTTATTGTTAATTTCCATGTGTTAATTGTTAAAAAAGGTTTGATCAAGTGATATTTAAAAGAGAAAAATAGTAAGCAACAGTAGGTACAAGAAAAATATACACAGTTATTATCAACTAACTGGTTACAGACATTTTAACATTAAACATAAAATTATTCTCCAATTGAATACAGCAAATAAACAAATAAATAAGGTTGAACACTAAACATAACCTTAATAAATCTTTTGAAAATAATACAGGCAACTCTTGACATTTTAGGTCAATTTGGCCTATTTCATTTTTTAGAAATGTCAGTGACTGCCCTCTATGGGTTGAAACCTGGCTATTACAATTTAAGTATGCTATTGGCTGAAAATGGTGGTTTGTGACATTTTGGTGGCTTCGTACGTACAATTTAGCCCCGCCCCTTTTATAAAAACTAGCACCTGTGCACTCTACCATTTGTGGCGAGTAGATTGGATTGAAAGAACAGAGTTATAATGAGTATTAAGCAGCTTGTTAGCATAGCATAGATTGTTCCTTGGAGATTTTATAGTATAGACTGGCCGTGTTTTAACTGCATTTTTTTTTTTAAATTCCCAGCCAAAACCTCAGGGTTTAGTTTTTTGTTAAACAGGTTTTAAAATTTGACAAAATGATCAGTGATGCTGCCACCATGAGGCAAAAATAGAAATTGCACCTTTTGCACCTTTTGCACCTTTAGCATCTCGTCTGCAGCATGTGTCGCACGCATTGCATCAGGGAAAGTCGGGCACATTCCACGTGGAAAAGTCTCAGCGGCGCATATTCTTATCAACGCTCCCAGCTTTGAAAGTTCGGTTATGTTAGCTCTATAAGAAGCAGATCACACTAGCAATTATAGCTCATTCAAAGCGAACGAACAAAGGAAGCTCAAACACGGTGAAAGGTCGTAAACAGCTGAAGTTGTCACACATTGTGATAGTGAAAGTGTGCAATGCTTCTTTTTAATTCCTACTGACAGACACAGATGGCTCTGCTGAGGGTCTAATAAATCGTGGAGCTGGTCAGGTGGACACTGGACAGCAGTAAAACCTTCTCTGAATAGTGTCAACCAAGCCTCGTAAATTCCCCAGGCAATAACAAGGCATCCTATAGGAATGCTATGCTCAGAAAACCATTTATTTGTTGCACTGTTTAAGATTTAAAAGACAGTAAATACAAGCTACATATAGCGCTAGTCACAAAACGAGCAAAAGTTTTCCCAGACACTTATTCAAGTCGAATTCTGGACCTCAATGCTTAAAGTATCTTTTTGTGTGTGTAAAAACAAGCTTAAACGTATTCAAGCAAGCCAAATGCATTTATCGTAGCATTTATTAGCATTAGCATTTTAGATCCCTGTTGAAGCACATAACAGAAGCTTTGAAGGACATTTCTGCAATTGAGGCTGTTTAAACCTCAAGCCTGACTTTGAAGAAGACACAATAGAGTTAAAAGTCTTTTTTTTTCTTGCAATGACAAAGCAGTATCAGCTGCCCAAACAAAGCATGTCCTCCAACCCTTAAAGGACACCCTTGGATTAAAGATGTATTTACTGCTTTGAAAAGGCACATACTGTATATACAACTCCTGATTATAACATCACTCTTCGTTTTGTGTAACCTAAGACAGGCTTTGCATCGCATCTTTCAAACGAGGAAGACAGAAGCAGAAGATTTGGAACTGGAAGCTAATGACAGCGTGATTAGCAAACCTAATTAGTCCGCTGCATTCAAGCTGTGCATGTGCCAATATCGCCATTTATGTACATCTAAGAGAGAGTGTGTGATTAGTTGGACAAAGACAAATGCCGTAATCTTCTCTCGATGGAGTGGCTGCCATGACTGTGCCTGGTATGTTGGCGGGAAGATGGAGGATAGCGGGACAAAGAGGCAAAGCTACAGGGGAATAAAATATTAAACCGTCTCATGTAGGGCTGAAAATAAATGTACTGTATTTTTACAACTGGTTATTAAAAGTGTAAGAAAAAAAAACGATTTCGCAATATATTGCAATATTTCACTGCATATGCTATTATCATAATTATCGATGCAAAAAAAAATGTAAAAATCAATGAACTCAATGCATTTTAGCTTAGAAGTTAAAAAAAAACATACTAGGCACTGATATATATATGTGGTTACTTTTTTTTTTTTTTTTAAGAATTTAAGAACTTAACAGAATCTGAATCTGTTGTAGAAGCAAAAGTTAAACTTTTTTGAAAAAATTAATTTGAAAGTTTGATAAACATACCACTTGCTTTTGGTATTGGTACTTGAATTACAGTTAGTTACTTGTTCTTGCAAGTTTAAAAAAATAAAAATAAAGTGTATCTCATACCATTTTGTACTTGTAAAGGTGAAATTTGTCATTATTGAAATTGTTGTGAAGTCTGGAAAGAAAATTTTGGGGACACATCCCAATGCTCAGACACTCTTAAGATAAGAGTGAACAGAGGGAGTTGATGTGTGCTTAAAAGTGTGACAGCACTTTTTCCGACACTGTTTCACAAAGATAGCAGAAATTGCGCTTTGATAATTCTCTCCGCAAGCATTGAAATAGAATGTTATCGCTCCTTCAAAAACCTGCGAAAGCTAAACATATTTATGAGTCTGGAATTCAATTACACTAGATTCCAAGATTCCACTTAAATCTGTTTAACTTTCATGGAGAATTTCACTAGTTTAGGAGGTTTTTATCACAGAGGATTTGTATTAGGAAACAATGTTATGCATTTTTTTTCTCTTTTTCCTATTTCTTTATTATTTACAAAGTGTCCGACAAACACAGAATTTGATGTTTATCAAACTCACAATAGTAAAGCACAATAAAACCTCAAATAAACCAAATATAGTATTATTCAGGTTTCATGCATGCGTGTAAATTAATATTGGTAATAAAAAAAAAAATGTGATATAACTTAATATAGATTCCATGATTTAAGTTTTTACATCAAAACATTGCCCTGTCAGCAAAACCAGTTTAACAAAGAAAGTCATGGAACTGATTGGATCCAACATGCGTGTGTGTGTGTGTGTGTGTGTGTATGCACCCGCCCAACCCTCAGAGGCTAAATAAAACCACTCCACCTTCCTTCCATCCTTTCAAAGCAGTTCTGCAATTGCCGTAAATTAACAATCAAAGGCCATATGGCAAACATATTCTTTCCATTCATTGGCATTTATTGCTGTCGTCTAAAGAATGAACCCAGGCTTGGTTGTGAGGTGTTTCCAGAGGCAAAATACAAACCAGCCTATGAGGGAGCCTTTGAGACCATTAAAGTAAACACACAGTTGGGTTTTTAATCAGATAAAGACATAGTGTAGATCAATAAATAGAACCAAAAAAGATAAGAATGAAACAAGAGTCTTTACAGTGGAGATCAACACAAACCTTTGAGCGATAATTTAAAATGTATATCTTTTTTCAAGCAAATGATCTTTGATTTATTCATCAATGTGGCCTACAATATGTCTTTATCTGATGAAAAGGATCATCTCCAGCAGCTTTAATTAAAGGAGCACATGGCAGAATGTATAAATCAGACTCCATAGTGACACCATGGTGGTTAGTGTAACTGCAGCTATCAGCTGAGCTGCTGCAGGGGTGCGCATCATCTGTTTGTTTATCACGTAGCACAGCTGATACTGTAACTAGAGGATGGACACCCGACCGAACCCTGACGGGACCAGACAAGTCGGGTTCGGACAACTATTTAGAACTGGTGGTTGTGTTCAGTCACATAGTGTGGTTTGCACACAGCGTTCTTCCTTTTGACATCATTGTGCCCTAGTTAGCTTTTCCATGTATAAATGATGAATAAAGTATGTAAGACACCAAAAATATTCAAACAGTCGCTGCAGGATCTGTACTTTAAATTTCCTTGATTTTTGACCAAATTATTTCATTAAGAGTTAAAAAAAAATGTCTGCTATCATGTGATATAAGCATGGGAAAACTGTGCAAATATTATAGAGTTTTGTTTAATTTTATGTATTTAGAGGGACTGAGATATCGACAACTGAATTAGTTGGTACTTTACAGAAAAATTCATGTTTCTTTGTCATTTTTGACTTGGATGTTTCAAAGTCCCACATTTGGCCCCCGGACCTTGAGTTAGACACATGCTCATTGTTACAAATATCATTCACCATCAAACTGAAAAGGAAAGACTGGTAAAGGACCTGCGTAAGGTGCAGAGTTTCCTCCTATAATCACTTTTCCCCCCAATGCTGTAAGTCACTTGGACAGCACTCTGCACCCAACCATTGACCTGCATCTGGACAACATCTGGGGGTCGCTGAAGACCCTCCCTCCCTCCCTTGACAAGTGCTAAACCATGTGGAAACTGCGCTACCAGGGGTCACTGCGTAGAAAGGTGATGGAGAGGACTGCTCTGCTGCAGGAAGCAGCTTCAAAACAGACCAGAAAGTGCTTATCGGAGAAAAAGGAAAAGTGATGTTAAACCGGTGGCCATTATCATAAAGCATGCTCAGCAATGTGGAAATCAAGTACTTACCGTAGGAGGAACTATAGGAAAGTGAGGAACCCTGAGGTCTGTTTAATACTTCAGGAAGATGGAAATAATTAGAGGTCAGGAGTTACCATTCAACAAGAATACCTTCTTTTTCCCTTAAAATACAACTGTTTGGTCTTTGTTTTATCGACTGCCACAACCTATCGGAAGGAGTTTGGTTTCTGTCTTCAGATATGCAAACAGCTTCTGCAAAGGGTCAAGGGTCAAGACAAATATTCCACGCTCAATAGAATACAAGAACCCTCGACAGAACATGACACTGTGTTGAAGAACAGTCGGAGCAAAGAAACAAGACCAAGATAATTAAAAAGTAAACTCATGGACTACGTGGTTACATGACAAACTAAAGAGATTTATCTGGAGTGTTTGATGATTGATTCACAAGAAAGAGGGCAAAGGGGTGGTGTGTAGCTCAGTGGGTTGAGCGCCCGCCCCATGTACGGAGGCTATAGTTCCTCACCTGCAGCGGGTCCAGGTTCGATTCCCGGCCTGGGACCCTTTCCTGCGTGTCATTCCCTGCTCTCTCTAACCCCCTTCCTGTCAAGCAACTGTCACATAAAGGCCACTAGAGCTTAAAAAAAAAACTTTAAAAAAAAAAAAAAAAAAAAAAAAAAAAAAAAAAAAAAAAAAGAAAGAGGGCAAAGACAAAACAAAAACTGGATCATTCAGAGGATAAATGAAGTTATGAAGAGGCGAGACAAAAAGTAAATGTGAAATGCAGTAACCGAGTTTGGTAAAAATGGCATACTCTGTACTGAAAACTCAATGAGTATATATTGTCTACTAAATACTGTAAATATGGTTATGATGATGAGCGTTCCCACTGAAGTATTCCTCCAAGTTTCCCAAGATGCATTTCAAACCTACAACAACAAAAACCTGAATCACACTAAATGAGAAAGTGACCAAGTAGAATATCAACATGTCGTCATTTGATCCATAAAACTCACGGAAGACATTTCATTCTGACATTTCGGAGATCCGCCATTGTGCAACTGACAAAACTTCTGGTTAACTTCAAAACAAGAGTAATTCTTGCTCACAGGGACACATGAAAGCCATCAGAAAAAGCTTTGATGCTTTCCTTATGAGAGAACTCGTAGGGACACATCGGGGCATATCACCTCTGAGGAAGACTGGCAGTTGACAATTGAAACCTGTCAAGAAATTTCCTGTTTTTTTTAAGCTCCACCTACTGGTGGATGTTGTTATGCATTTTTCCGTGGAGGTTCCATGACTATTGGCGCGTCACTTAGTGCAGGGGTGTCAAACTCGTTTTAGTTCAGGGGCCAAATACGGAGCGGTTTGATCTCAAGTGGGTCGCGGGAAAACAAGTAGTTTGAAAATTAGCGTGCTGTACGTAAATGTGATACGTAAAGTATGTATCCAAGCACTAAGTGACCATTTTGTTACACATTTTTATTTAATTCATGCAATACTTTAAGAAAAAATTTAGTTCTTTCAACAATTTGCGATCATGTGATATAAGCGTGGGAAAACTATGAGCCCTGCAAATTTTGTGGAGTTTCTGAATTATCTACAACTGAATTTGTAATTTACACAATGATCCATGTTCTTTGACAATTTTACTTTATTCCTTCTCATGAAACTGCACATAGAATGAAAACTCACGCGGTGTCTCACATTGCTTCTCTGCATTGATTTGAAAAGACGACAAGCTACTGCATGTAACCTATGCATAATTATTTTTGAGCAAATACGTTATAGGAGCACCAATTAATGAGAACCGCCTCCCTCCAATAGGGTGGAAGGATCGGGGGTTGTTAATGGTTCCCATGTTCTTCATTTGTGTGGAATCAATGAGAGCTCGTTCACTATTGAGCTTAGGGTGAATACAACGAGGCCCTAGGATGCTTCTCATTAACAGGAAGTAGCTTTTAATGATGTCCTTTCTCATTAAGTGAGGTGATGGCAATTGATTCCTCTGCCGATCAGTTTGACCTCTGAGTAACATGGGATGATCTGCATTAGTCAGTGTAAATGCACAAGTATGGGATGGTGGAGGTGGAAACAGAAGCGTGAATTAACAGGAAGTTTAAGGGATTAAGTTGATGATACAGATAAGCAGCTTTCAAAACTGCGTATACATACCACACAATACCCTCAATGCGTATATACTGTTTACGGTATGGTTAGCATTAGGATGATGACCGTTCACTTTGAAGTGTACTTCCAAGTTCCCCAAGATTAATTTCAAACCTACAACGACTAAAAGCTGAATCACACTGAGGCTAAATATCTCCATTAATTCTCCACCTTTGAAAGTTCTGAAAGCATTTTAAATGAGAAAGTGACCAAGTAGAATATCAACATGTCGTCATTTGATCTATACAACTCACGGAAAACACATTTCATTCCGACTTTCCGGCAATCCGCCATTGTGCAACTGACAAAACTTCCGGTTAACTTCAAAACAAGAGTAATTCTTGTTCACAGGGACACATGAAAGCCATCAGAAAAGGCTTTGATGCTTTCCTTATGAGAGAACTCGTAGGGACACATCAGGGCATATCACCTCTGAGGAAGACTGGCAGTTGACAGTCGAAGCCTGTCAGGAATTTTCCTGAAAAACTTT
This sequence comes from Gouania willdenowi, assembly GCF_900634775.1. Lineage (NCBI taxonomy): Eukaryota > Metazoa > Chordata > Actinopteri > Blenniiformes > Gobiesocidae > Gouania > Gouania willdenowi. The sequence goes on along the minus strand of NC_041062.1, from coordinate 4,039,249 downwards.
GTCTGAATAAACGAAACCTTAACATACATTTAAAAAAAGAAGACCAAAATTAACTTACTGGAATTATTAACACACATTTCAAAACAAGAGCCTTATTTACAAAAGCGTTAAAAACTAAAGTTGCTCTCTTTCACAGACGTGTCTCCATCCTGCCTGGTGAAGTACTGACATTGTCTGTAGGCGATGGTGACAAATGAGTGACAGAGCAGCTCTGAAGTCTCTCTGTGGTCATTACACAGAAACAGAAGCACTGAGGGGGGACAGCCCTGAAGATCTCACCTCATGCCCTCATTTCACTCCTTTTTATGCTAACGACTCGACAAAGCTTTCCAATCGCCTGATTTGGAAGAGCTTGGCCAATCATTGGAGGGATTGGTCGGTTGCCATGGCGCTGCTCTGCTGGAGATCTAAGCCACCAGGGTGAGTTTCAAAGGTTTCAAAGGTAGCAGGTGGACATCAGGGCTGGTTCCTGTCTCCTCACACCATATCCCGAGAAAACCAACAGCAAAGAATCAAACCACTGTTCAAACCACTGTTTTTTTTTTTTTTTTTTTAATCGTGACGGCCATTTTAATATCACAAATTTCTGTTGACCACCAAAGACATTGGGGGTCAACAGAACATTTTTTTTTTTTTTTTAGAATTTGTTTTTTTATCATGTGCTGTGTTAAAGACACGGAGTAGCCAAGATTAATGACAAACAGCAATTTTTATACTGTATTTTATTTGAACTAGATTTAAATTTAAGAAAGTAAAAGTACAGAATACAGTTGTTTAAAATTGTATGTTGTATTTTAATTATAAAATTATTCAATAATGATTCAATTCAATTAATCTTTATTTATAGTGCGCAAATTACCTATTTTTTTAAAAAAAAATCTGTTCATTCAAAATAAATACATAAATAAATATAGTGCTAATTACATCAATAGTCATCTTATAGCACTCAAATAATTTATATAAGAATGTAATATATTAATAGATATTACATATATAGATTGATAGATGCATATATATTTAATAAAAATATAATTTATCATTTGCATTTTTTTCAAAATATATTTTTTATTAGTAATTGTTTTTCAACCAATTACTAGACATTTCATTCGACCCCACATGGGCTCACGACACGACAATTCTAAATGAACAAAATTCTGAGTTCAACAACTTTGGGCTGTTTTTATGAAAAGTAAAGCTATATAGTATAGCATACAGGGAGGTCAGTTTTGGACACGGTAGGATTGAATATACATAATATTTTATAGGTTGGAATTATATTGATAGAATTGTCCCACCCATAAAATGGCTGAATTACAAAAAAATAAATAAATACCTTAATCAAAAAAAAAAAAATATTTTAAATCAAATATTAACTCACTTGAAAAATGAAAATATACTATTTTTCAATTAAAGAAACACATTTAAAATGTTTTTTGGGGTGTCAAATATTTTGTTAATTTAATTCAATAATTTCTTAGAATTATTTATGTATTTTTATTTATTTATTTTAATTAAAAAAATATATCTCTTTGATTAAAATGTTTCGTCTATTGAAGTGAGGTATTTTAATTTGGTGTTTTTCTTAAATTAAAACAACTTTTAGTTTATTTTAATTATAGCCATTAGACACATCTATGTCCATTGTGATGGAGGTTTCCAAAGTCAAAGAAGGTATAACCTTAATTTTTTGCACTTGTTTAGGGAAAGTTTGAAAAAATAACTAATGTTTTACTTATAGCCTCTTATTGTGTTTCCGTGTTCTACTTTAGATAAGCATTCCCTAGTGACGGGGAAGCTATAAGAAGACACAAGTCTACAAATGACTCCATTTCTTTCAAGAAATCCAGTAAACTACTTAAGGGACATTTAGCTCATTTGGAATGCTAATGTAAGAGGGTACCCCCCCCCCCCACTATTAAAGACCTCGAGTGGCCTAATCCTCAACAACCACCTCAAAATGAACCGACTTCTCAATTGAGACAGTGGCCCAACAATGAGACTTGGCTTTCTTTCAAGTGCCAACAAATGATCCACCCAGTCATTAATGAGCTGTTGTAAAAACACATTGTCTTCAGCGTCGGGGAAAAAGAGCTGCAGGGGTGCTTCAGGAGAGTTCCCCATTGACAGGAAACTTTCACTGTAAAGAAGCCTCTTCACAGCAGATTCCTTCCTTCTCCGCCTCCTGGGCCTCATCGTTAGGTTTTACACTCACGCTGCTGTCTCTGCCTGCGTGAGCTCCAATTAGGCCAAAGACGCAGGGAAAATAATTGGGCTGTTTGCTTGAAAAAAGACGCAACTCACCTACTACTTAAAACTCAATTTCTAGCTTATTTTCAGTAGAGATGAAACAGCAATGGCACAGGATTACAATAACTTTAGCTAACAGTGCTTATTGTTGCTTGAAAAACTGCTGATAACAACAAGCTAAATGTAGACAGAGGGGACCTAATGAGCCATTAGCTTAGCCACTTTGCTAACATTGTCTTATTTTGTGTGTCTTCAGAGCTTATTTAATAAAGTGTTTTACTAGAACCAAATTAACTTTCCAGCTCATTTTGTCAACTAGATGAAGATTGTAACTACGAAGCCAGACGCATTTCAATAGAAATGTTTGTCTGGCTTGATGGTTTTAGTGCCAGGTGAAAAATAACATCTTAAACTGTGATTTGCTCAAGGGACACCCCATAATTCAGTTTACCTGAAATATGTAATTAGCCAAACTAGCTGATATATCTCCTGATGTATATTTGAAAAATTAGAGTCTGATTGGAGGTAATGGGCCTTGCAGTGAAAATGTATTGCCACATGGATTTGATTAAGTAGAGCAACAGCTGCAGACTAATCGGCTATTTTTCTGTCCCCTTGACCGCTACAGGTTTTAAACCCATGCCAAGTTACCGATTCCATCTGATACGAGGAAGAAATAATCGTCAGGAACCCAAATAATTAATATCTTTTAAAAATGGTGCAAAACCTTGTAGCGAAACCAAATACCAGAGTTTCCCAACCTCTTTCCTCATTTAACAAGATTTTGCATACCTGAGACCACTATTCAAGATTTATGTGGTGGCTACCCCGAGAGTTCTGGTTAAAGATTAATGCATGCACTAATCCACAGCTCCACCCACATGCACACTCACTTTCTCCTCCTTTGACCCCCAAGCCCAAAGCAGAATCAAAGCCTGCATTGAACAGACTAGAAGTGCCAGCACACCCCATTGCACATGAAAAACTGAGGTAAAACCCAAACTTTGAGTTCCTTTTTGTCCCCGTGCACTTTGACACAAGCTAACAAAGGAAGCCCCATCTCCAGCTAGAACACCGGCTCGGAGGAAGGGGCAGGAATCCATTCAGTCCGTCATTAACCCTTCAGCTGGGCTCAAGAAACCAGAGAATGGGGTAGTTCCACCGTAACACCCTGCTCCATACACCAACGTCCCAAAAAGCCCGACTACCCTGCAGCAGTTCTTCCCCCCTTTGTCCTCATGTGCCATCGGTGATGGATTTTGGTCACTGGGAAGAAAATGAGGACCACAGAGAGCTTCATGAGCTTGATTGGCAACTTTAGATATCCAGATTGTCAAGGGGGAAGCTGGGAATCACTGGAGTACACCTACAGGGGCTAAACCCAAACAGAGAAAGGGCAAGGGGCAAAATGTTGATGCATAATCTTAAAAATAAAGAACAAAGTACTGGTAGAGAAACATTGTCTGTAGTTAGGGCTTCACTCTTGTATATATTGGTGGAGGATCATGCAGATTTTTTGGGGGGTGTATAGAACGTTGGCAGTGGTTTGTAGATACCTCAGTATATCTTTGAAAATATATTGTAGACCTTGTTCTTCAGAAAGATAGATATACAACACTAGACTCAGATATTAATAAGTGCATTGGGGATTCACATGCAAGCTACAGGACTTCTGTTTACCAAGAGGTCCAGGAATGAGTTTGAAAGTGAGAGATACAATGAGTGATTAGACAGTTTTTTGCATATTATTGATAGATCAAGATGTGTTAGCAAGGTCTTTTGCTGTAACCTTGCCTGCAAGATGGATTCTCCTGGTGTTCACAAACACCAGAATCCATCCTGTGCTGCTCCAGCCCTTACTCTTTTGTAAGCAAACCGAACCGGTTCGAACCAATCATGAGGCAGTTTTGTGGTTTAGGGCGAGATCTCCGGGTGAAGCGTCAAAACAGGTGCATGTGCAGTTGCGGGGAGAGGAACTAGCTGGGCTACCGCTATTAGCATAACAGAAAGATGCCAACACAGGAGGATGAACGTGCGGAAGCTACTATAAAGAAGAATCCAGCATTTCCTTTTTGAAAGAGCAACAACGAGAGGCGCTTTGTGCATTTTTGGACGGTAAAGACGTATATTTTCACCAGCGGAACCTTGTTGCTGTTGTCGGCCTAGCAGCGTTTTTGTCGTGTGATTGGCTAAAACAAATCATGGTGGACAAGTGCTTCGACCAATCAGCTTCAATCATTCTGTTCATGTCCCTCCTTGGTTCTGAAAGGATTTGCCTGAAAAGGAACACAGATCGAGAGAGGGCTACACATCAATCTGGCTCTCGCCAGGTTACTTTTGCTGTAGTTTTTAACAAAATGTTGTTTGGTTAACGAGAGTTGGGGCAAGGTCACACCGACAAATCGTAGAGAGGTTAAAAACCTCAAGAATGAATTTGCCCTGAAAGTCCACTTTGCTGATGTGAACACGCAAATAAAGTCTGGAGTTGACCCAGCAAGTAAATTCACTTCGATTGTTTTCCTGTCTTGGTGGTGAGTAGTTAAAACAATCAGTTTGCCCTGAAAGTCCACTTTGTTTATGCCAATGTGAACACGCAAACATAGTTGGGGAGTGGATCGGCTAGCAAATTCACTCAGAGTGTTTCCCCGTCTTGGCGAGTTTGGAACTGCAGTCCAGATCAAATCTCGTACACAATGAACACAACAAGGACCAAACAGAAAATATAAAAGATGACGTAGAGCACACGGCATTGTAGCGGGAAGAAAAACTGCCTACAGGGTGAAACGATTGATGGATGCCGACCTGATTTTCAATCTCAGGCAGTGTGCCTCCATTAAATAACACAGAAATTAATTGTTTCATCGTCAAATACTGTGAAAAATTAAATTTTCACCCACTTTGACCAATAGATGAGATATAGAAAAGATCAGCTGTTTGAGTCCAGGACCGTCCCAGAGTAAAATAAGCCTTAGTCAGTTGGAATAAAATATAACAAGATCAACACACTCACACCAAACTACCATTGTAGCTACTCAGCTTTCTATTTTAAATCACACCTCTGATGTAAAACTTTACAATTCATTTACACCAGTACAACTATTTGGAACGGGCCTGTGTTTTAAATCTATAAAATACTGCACCTGTTCAACATCAATGCATCCAGGTCTGGTTTAAGCCTTCATTAAACTTTAATCCTTCCTCACTTGGTTCTGTAACGCAAACATCATGTAGACGCTTTTAAAGCTGTTAATGAATTCAAAATAGAAGGTAAGGCTAACAATAAAGCTTGGCTCTGCCAGGAAATCTGTTCCACATTAATACGGAGCAGGTGCAATCTCCCCTCACACTAGATTTAACTAGCGAGCTGACTGGAGCACAATGCAACACACTAAACCCAAGTGTTTCTTATTTACATTTTTGGTTTCATGTTTGACTTTTCCTACTTAAAGGCAGGGCCGCCATATGTCGGGGTGGCATGTTGGAGTTAATTAAATGATAAATCGCAAATGCTGAGCAGTTGCTGTGTGCGAGCGGCACAACTGCACACATCTGGATTGGTGAAAGGAATTGTCAGACGCTGAAAGAATGAAACAAAGGCAGAGGAACCGCCAATTATACATCGACGAGCACATCCACGTGCACACAGTCACTGTGGGAAAACTTTAAAGCAGAGATGGGCAACTTTCAACACAATGGGGCCATATTGTCAACACTTATTTCAGCTTTGAGAATAAGAACCAACATGAGCATTTATATAGGAAAGAAAAAAGGGTTTTTTTGCGTTTTTGTGGTCATTTTGTGTAATATTTTTCTTATAATTTTGTGTAATATTTTTCTTGTAATTTTGTATATTTGTTCTAATTCTGCGTTTTGGTTGTTGTTATGCATTTTTTTTAGTCTTTGTGCTATTTTTAAATTTTTTGCAATTTTGTGTGTTTTTTTTTTAGAGACTTTTGCCCATGTCTGTATTAAAGTATAAAGTTGAAACATTTATTTTGTTGAATGTTGATCACATGTTGATAAACTGGTAACGTTTCTCATAAGTTGCCATATTAAGGCAAAATTATGCCCCAAAAGTTTTTATAATTGCAATGGCTGTGAAAATCTTTCTCCCTTGAATCACTGTATTAAATATATCAAATCAAATGAACCAGAACCTTTGAAGTAATTAAAGTCTTTGTCCACTATAGCAGGTGAGCAATCAGCCCAGACAGGCAGTGGATAATAAACACTGGCAGGAAATGATAAGCCTCGCCTCGCTGTAAAACCCTTTCTGCTGCACAGTGACAAGATGAGAATGTGGCAGGAGGAGAACCGTAAATTGTGACGAGCTTGAGGAAAATTAAGTGAAGAAGTACGATGGTCCAAACCTTGTAATCCTCACTTCTTCGTTTGAGCAAAGAAGATGAAAGTTTACACATCTAACTTTCATCACTAATAAGAGATTCAAGATATATTGACTTTTCTATTTCTGTGATTTAAAAATTACAATATTGCCTAAAATGATATATATATACTTTTTTTTTTACAGCTTATTTTGTATTAAAATACTAGTTTTAGTAGTCGTTGCTTTTGCTACGTCTCGGAACAGCATTAAAAGCACATTTCGATGGATTTCTGAGTGCGTCCTACCAGCATGGACTTTTTGAACTGCTGAATATACAGTAAATGTGGCGGGGGCTGGATCCGATTCTCAACAAGGTCACCATATTGGACAATTCAAAATGACGACCACCCAAAAACAGGGTTTTCTGGTACTAGCCAACCAAAAGTCACATTATTGACATTAAGAACACGTTTCTATGGTTTTGGAGCTCAGGGATTCTAAATATGATGCCGATTTGACAGTAACATTGACTGGCATCGCCATATTGAAAAATCCAATATGGCCACCTGTGAATATTTAACATTGAATATTTACGACCAAAAATATCTTTATTTTACAACATAGAAGCCTGACATTCCAGACCAAGGTATCCTTTATTGATCAACAAAAAATAAACTGTTTGTCAATAAATGTCAAGATTTATATTGTATATCGCCATTTTAAGAAAAAATATTGAGATATGAGTTTTGGTCCATATCGCCCAGCCCTAGTTCGCACATCATTTTAGTGATAGATAAACGCGTAGCTTCTAAGGGAAACCCAGGGAGAACATGCAAACTGAAATTTGGGGCCTTGTACTAAAGAATGTAAACATTTGTACAAATTTGACGATGTACTTCCATCCATCCATCGTTCACACGAGTATCCATCTTCCCACACAGCCTTCATCTGTTGAATGCGTTGCTGATTCTCCCGCACAGTCCGGCCTTGTTTGTGGGAATTTGAGAGACAAGATTGCTAATCCCAAACTTTGAACATGAATCAGCATCCAGGGGAAAGGCCTCCTGGATTCCCAGGCTTCTTTCTTATGATAATGGTCCAATCAGTGTGGCCGAAATGATGAAAATGCCAACCAGCTTATCTCAGCGGGACAGCTTGGCCATGGTGACGAAGAAGCGTCAGAAAAACAGCCAGGACCTGTTCAGACATAAGCAGAGGCTGCTGTGGCTTCAACCAGCTAGTTCTAACAAGTCTCATTATGCTTTGTGCATGCACTTGTATGTGCATGCATGTATGCATATGTATGGAAGCAAACAAAGCACTAACTATGTTTTAGTATGATTGCATATTATGCTAGCATTTACATTTAAATGGAATGGAGCCTACGGAGGGTAGTTGGGTTTTTATTTAGAAGCCACATTTGTGTGTGTGTGTGTGTGTGTTTGTCCTTTTCTCAGATGGACACTGAGTTCAAACTCATCCAACAGGGTCACATTTTTTTTTAATTTTAAGGGTTTTTATGACCAAAAATATTTCAAAATAGCCCTTAAACAGGTATTTAAATCTTTAATAGCAAATTAAAACATAGAAAATATTTTACTTCATTTTTCATATTAAACTTAGCAGTACCACCAGTAACCACTAGGGACAGTGTGATGATCACTTTTCAATTTTTTGATAATTTGAGGATGAGCTCGGGGTAAACTTCCACCATCACCGATTTCCAACCACTATGCAGTGGAACACTATTTTGCCCACAGAAATGGTCATATGAGCATGCTAACAAGCTGAGCTAGCTAGCTTTACACCTAAATCCTCAACCTCGACTGTTTCCCCTCGGCTGTTTCCCCTTTCCCCTTAATATATATATATATATAAATTATGTATTCTCTCAGATTAGACCGAGCATTCAGCTTTGGCGCCCCCTACAGGCTCTGGAGGCAGTATGCTATCTAGATTCACCTATATCAAAGAACGCTTATGGCCATAATATAATATTCAATAAATACTAGGATACACTGAGTTAACAACACAATGCCATAGACAATAACGGGCTCACAATTACGATACAATACAGTATTTTTGGAAAGTAGCATTTGGGAGAATAACCATGCTTTTACTTTACTTTAGCTCGGGACATACTTGCATACTTACTCTGGATATGAACTGTTTAACTCAAAAAGAATATAAAAAAAAAAAATGAAAACAAATGATAACAATCTAGTGTGTAGTACATCGTGATGTCACTAGGTGGTGCAGTGAGGCTGGGATAGTGTGTAATTGTTTGTGGGTCTGTTCTAAAACATTTTTGACTGTTTTTTCTACAATCAGTGTTTTTCTTTGCAGTAAGGAAAACAATATTTACGCAAAACCTTCGACTCTGAACTGCCCCCTAGTGGATGAAATGTGTGACATTTTGGCCTATGTGACGTTTGGGCCGTAAACCCAACTTTTACTTGTTTATAGAGTTAGAATGCAATATTTCAGATAAAAACAAAAAAGCTAAATACGCTACATGTTTGTAGGTCCAAAAATGTGTGAAACGCACATTTTCTTTGAGAACGTCCACACTCTTAACACCCTGTTTGACTTCTTGGTTTCATTTCATGCCTCTTACTAAATAATTGGAGATGTTTATGTGGATTACTGAAATATTATCCATTAGCAGGACTCAAGTGTCACGTTTTGCTAATTTTGCTTGTGTGTGTCTGTCACCACCCCCACCAGTCTTATCTGTTGTAACAACAGGTGCATTCAGTCCTGCAAGGATTCAATCACATGCACACATGTTGGTCTGAAGGACTCGTCCCAGTCTTTGGCATGGATGCAACGTGTTAACGACCAGTTCGATGGACCTTTTTTCCAGCTGGAAAGGAGCAAATAATGAGACTGGGTGGGAATTGGCTGTATGTCTATACTTGTACACGAGAGATAAAGTTACAAGTGAAGGCCGTTTGCCAGAATCGGACGCTAAGCAGGAGGGACTAGTCTGAGAACTGGACAGCTGTTTCTGTCTCTAGACATTTGGGCGTCCCGTACAACTTTGTGAGTTTGTTGCGTTGTAGTGTTCCTTGTTTGGGTTGCCCGCATGAGGTAATAACGAGTTACAAACATCAAGCAGAAATGTGCGCACATAAGCACGTGGTCGCCTCATCCGAAGCTTTCCCTGCCGTGTGTAGGGTAACCCTCTGTGATGTGGCGATACCCTGTAAGTGATCCAAAGTCTTTCCAGCGTTGCAGCTTTGTAATGAGAGGCCATTATCGCTGTGTGTGAGATAAGAGCTGCCCAGCCCGCTGGCGACACTGACGGTTCACTGTCACTAACCCAGGAATAGCCACAAAGCAGCTTGAATCCACAAATTTAACTACTTCTACCGCTCGTTACCTCAAACATTCCCAGCCTTTACCGTCGTTCTTTGTCTAGGATGAAGAAGGAACGTGGTGATTACGATCCGGCCTCCTTTGGGAAAAGGTCATCCTATCCAAGTATAGGAATGGCATGTACAGTGTGGCAGCAGCACAGCTACAAGTCATGAGCTCATCTTCTTCAAGTGTGAGTGAATAGTAGAGAGCGGCAACACATCCGGACAAGAACATACTTGGTGTGAGGTGATCTTTGGCTCTTCTCAGATTTGGAGTAGTACTTTACGAGTCTAAAGAATTTCACTTTGCTATTTAATATTAAAAAAATTCCAACGTTATTAATCTTTTAAGAGTAGATCTTAAACGGTGCCAGCAGTGAATTTCAGTTACAAGCTCTTTCTTTCTTTCTTTCTTTCTTTCTTTCTTTCTTTCTTTCTTTCTTTCTTCTTTTACTGTCTTGGTTATTGGCGTGTATCAACCAGGGGTGGACTGGTACAAAAATGTAGTCCTGGCATTTTCAGACCAACTACATTATCAAACACCAAGCTGTTATTAAGTCAGTGATTCTCAACATGTGGCTCTTTATGTCTTCATTTTAATTATTATTTCCCCAGAAAACCTTAAAAGGGAAACTTTTTAACCCCATTTTACCTATTTCCTTTGGCCATTTTGCAACTTCTTTTGTCTCCTTTTTGCTCCTTTTCAAAAAGTTCTGACCCTTTTTTCAGACTGTAGCTACCTTTTGCCAATAAATGTAAATGTTTTCCCATTTTTATGTTATTTCTGCAAGTTCTTTTTGACACTTGTAAAATTTGTGTCCTTACTTGAAATTTTTTTGGCCATTTTTCATCCAAATAAGCAAACTTTTGCTCAATAAGTACAACTTGTTTATTTTTTTCTTTTTGTCCCACATTTTTGCCCTTTTTCACTGTTTGCCACATTTTGCCATTTTAAGCTACCTTTAGCCATTGCATACCCCCAGTTCCTCTTCTTTTTTGCCCATTTTTGACCACTCTTCACTGCTTTTGAGCCATTTGAGTCCTTTTTCACCCTTTTCTGGCCACGTTTTTGCTATTTTGGACTATTACCATGTCTGCCTCCACTCGGTCGTCAAAAAAAAAGGTAGCGAACTGAACCGGCCCACTGGACGATGCTCAATATGCCAGATGGCCATTCCACCCCTGGTTGCAACCAACATGAAATAAGTGCATATCGCCACCTATTGTACTGGAGTGTGTAAACTGTACTACAGTTACAAGCTCTATCAAAAGATCATATAACAAGGTGGAGAGTAAATGTGGTTTTCAGGCATCGGAACAGCGGGAACCACCATTGTGTTGGGTCACAGGATTTGACACAACTGGCGCTAACATCACCATCAGTCACTAAAATATGGTGGCTGTTGTCGGTTCCGCGGGAGCGACCAGAATCACCATTTAGTCGGGCCACGGATTGTGTCACAACTCCTTCAATGACTCTTTAAAGAAACCCAAAAAACATCATCTGCCTCCTTTCAGTGAATGTCTCAGAAAGTGTCTTAAAGTTTTAAGGCTCTAATCTTTACCCTCTTGATATCACCTCGCTCCACTTTATCTCTTTGAACTACTACCACTTCCTTTCTGAAAGAAATCCTTAGATTCCAGAATAAAACGCAGATGCTGATTAGGCTTTTGATGTACCAGCTTCCAAAAGATGTAACGAGCAGTGTGAAGCTTGCCTCAAAAGTTCTGTTTTAATTCTCTTCTTTTTAACTTTGACTTTTAACTCAGCGTGAGAGTTGTTTCTCTTATCTTTTTTTTTACTGCACATCTTGTCTTGTTTTTCATACCTGCTTTAATATAAGACAGAGGAAGATGCTGGAGCTTTCTCCACAATCTATGGCAGGATTTTCACAAATCGTCCAAAATCTGAATGTAAATTTTCCTTCATGTCAAAGTAGAGACAAAAACAGAAGATCAAACATTACAAACACAGTTTTAGATTTACTGACCAAAGAAGGAAATTTAATAATAATTCACCATAACAAAGATATGAATGTATTCCAAAAAACATGGCTGGAGACGAACAGTGGCTCCTATTGTTTTCCTGCCCACATGTTGGTTAACATCTGGTTAATAACTCCTGGTTCACGGGGTTTATGTGATGATGCGAGCACAGGCTGGTGTCTCGCTGTTTCCTGATGAGAGCGACTATAATTTAATATATCATCATGAAACACAGACCATCGCCTGACTACAATGGGTTAAACCTCTCTTTCTGCCGAGTGAAGTAACAAAAAACATTGGTTGACTGCAAAGAGTTAACAACAGGTGCCAAAGCAAGCAAAGGAGGAGGAAAACGGGCAAGTTATATCACAGTGGGGCCTCAAAATTGTATGATTCAAGGGCCACATTATCAACATTCACTAGAATATTGAGCAATTTGAGCATAAATACAAAGTGTGTTTTTCTATATTATAGTGTTTTATTGGAGTCAGGTTGTATGTTTTTGTTGCAATTTTAAATATTTTTCTCATTTTGTGTATTTTTTTGTCGACAAGAGCCATTTTGGAATGATTTAGTGCATTTTTTGTTACTTATTATTTTGCACCATCCACAAAAAATTGTTAAAAACCCATCTTGGCAATACAACTTTTCTGATTCAGATTATTTTTGTATTCTTATGTGTGTTTAAGGAGTCATTTTGTGAACTTTTGTTGTCTTTCTGCATTTTGTGAGTCATTTAGTTTTTTATTTAGTCTGCTTTAATGTTTTAGATGTGCAATTTGTTTTTTTTTTTTTTTTTTTTTTTTTAGTTTTTGTATTCTTACGTATATTTGTGTTGTTTTTCTCTAAGTTTGAAAGTTTTGGGGAGTAATTTTTTGTGGCCCCCTACCCGCCAGTTGCCCATGTCTACATTAGACAGAGGAAGATGTGAGCAGCGTTACTCTCCACTTAAACCCGTTGGGTTCAATCTAGGAATCCTTCATGTGGGTGAAGGCCATTAATCATCCATGGTCGCTGACAGGACCTCTGAAACTCAGACACACACACACACGCAACCATGCATGAGCACACACACACACGCCCATGGAAACACCCCTGTGGCCACATACACCCGAGCACACGCCCCAATTTTACCAGAACATGGCCAATAATTGTTTCACCCACATGCACATTCATTCATACAACCATCGATTCTCCATCAATTCATTAAATACACTTTCACACATCCCTGTCACTCAACGACAGCTTGATTCTCAGTGAGGACGGACGACTCATTTATAAATAAAATGCACACATAGCATGTTTTATGTCCTCATTCTTTCAGTAAATTAGTTTGAATAAATGTCACCAAATCTCAGTCATTTTTATAGTTTTTGTACGACACATTTTCCAGGACCGATTTGTTTCTGTATTTTTTTCCAAATGTTCTTTAATATCTGCTTTCTGTGCTGCATCTTAAAACACTAAATGCGGTCAACACTCAATGGCAAACAAAATTAAATAAATTAAAATGTTATTAATACATAAATAAAATAAATTAAACACTTAGCAGTGTCATCATTGACCATCTATGTTTATTTAAAGATCTAAAAGATTTAAAAATCCTAAAACAGTGTCTTATCCTCCTTTTTTCTTTTTTTTGTTCTAGTAATAAACTAACACACACTCCAAAAAGTCTACATTATAACCCTGGTGTACCTACAGTCACCACTGGGGGCGATCTACTCCACAGGTTTCTCTAAGAGGCAGTGAGCAGGATCTTCTAAATTCAGGTAGGTTTTTTTTTTTTGCTTTTTTAATCTAGTTTTGTGGTGTGCTATTTAAAAAAATAAATAAAAAGAAAAAAAATATTAATAAAAGAAACCCTAATTACTGAAAGCGATATGAAATTAATCACATTTCTCCCCCATCCAAAAAAATCCTCCAATAATCAATATAATAACTAATACCTGCTGTGTTTTCCTCACTATCTGAAGATATTTAAAGGAATCATTAACAAATCGTTCATTTATTGTTGTCGTGCCATCACCTGCATGTTTTGGAGCCAGTTGGGCACTTTGAATTAGCTCCACGCTGGAAGGAAAGCGTCAGTGCTGGTAAAACATTCATATGGGCAACATGCTCCACTTGGAGCAATGAATGTGAGCAATCATGGTTTTTGGCTGGATCAGAAACAGATGAGCTGGGTAACAAAATGAAGATGAGCCTTTCTGTTTGTCACATGCATTATTTTGCAATACCCTCAACGGATCAGATGATGAAAGCCACGGAGTGGGGAGTGGGGAGAGCTGAGATATGGAAAACCAGGAAGATGAATGGAAGGAGGAGCAGACAAGAGTATTCAAATAAGTCTTATGGTCACTATTCTAACTCTAATCATGCCTAGAAATAATTTAAATAAATAAATAAATGCATGAGCAAGAATATTGATGTAGATCTGAAAACACTAAGTAAAAACTAAAAACCCAACAAGGAAAACTTAAATGACAGATTCAAAAGCTCTATTAAAAGCTCTATGAAACCAGTTATTTAATCATTTTGCTTGAAGAGCTAAAAATGCGAGACAGAAATACATTTTTTTCTCTGGCCTCGCTTAACTTTTTAAGTTGATCTCATCTACAGTTTAGATCTGTACTATTTAAAGCACACCATAAAACGTCTTATACTGTATGTTGCTCAACTTAACCTATCGTCGCCCTTCAAAAACCATCTCAGACCCTTAACTCACGCTCTCCCACACACCTACTGGTATCTGGTTTAGTATTCGGAAAAGATAAAGTCAATCACCCGAATTGTCATTCTCACGCTCTCTCTTTAAATTCATAGATACTGTATGTAATACGGTAACTAATGGATTCAAATACTTATTGATGTTTGCGTTTTGGCATTCTGTTGGAGCATTTAATGCCTAAATGGGCATATCTGGAATTGTCATTACAGATACCTCTGTCATTTTTGACTGGCATACGTCATTTCGAATAGGGAAAACATAATTTCAAAAATCTAAAACAAAGAATATAGATTACGTTCATTTAGGGGACAGAACATAAACCTGGAGTTTTGAGGAGGCAACACGAGTTACTGTCAAAGTGACATTTGAAATATGTTTATTTTTAGAGATGTTTCAAATGCCTCATTATCATGAATGGGGAAATATGATGTAGTTTCAGCTTGGTAGGATGACGTTTGAGACATCTACAATGTGGTTTTGATGAGGCAGAATCAAATTACAAATGATAGATACAGTATATCTAACTAATATCCAGAATAGGTAGTAGATGCTAAAGTGATTTGCCATATTGACAAGTCTTAATTATTTCCTCTTTAGTCAAATCAAATGACTTACTGTATCTTTAAAGGGCTTTTAATTGAAAAGGAAAAGAGACGTTTGGAAAATTGAAATTACTCGAGTCGCAGTTGTTTTGTTTAAGTTTATGATTTAGTTTATGATTAAATCTGGTCTGTTTTAGGTTCTGAGAGGAATTTTATTCTTTCCTGTTTCCACTCAGGTGTGCCTTGTTTCCTGATTGCCTCCCTCCACTATTTAAAGAGTGTCTGGACCCTGAATGAGTGCGACTGACATTCTCTCCTGTTCCTGTCGTCGTTTGGTTGTCGATTTGTTTGAGGTTTATAACTAGGGGGCTACTTCTGGTTTTTTTTTTCCTTTGATTTGTACAAACATGTGACTCTTTGTACCAACAAAGGATGAATGAATCTCAGCTATGGCTGTAATGAGACGTGGTTGGATCCTTTAGAGTGGGACTGATGATTGATATAAAAATTAAAGGGCCCATGTTACGCTAAACTGACTTTTCTGTGCTTTAACCATCATAAAGTGTTATTAGGGCTTCATACACATGCCCAAAGTGTTTTTTTCATTGATTCCCTCAATCGTTAGTTAGAGGGTGATTTGCTCCTTTCTTACTGCAGGGCGAGCCCAAACACCTCACTCCAATTTAATGACACGTTCCCACTTTGATGACGAATTTGACGCGGCGCTGAGCTGGAGAAGCCACGGCTCTAGGAAGCTCTCTGCCGTGATTGACATTTAAACAGACACGCCCACGAAGGTGAGCATTTCAGCGTCCTTCGCGCAGTGCTATGTATGTAATTTCTACAGTCTATGTATGTACCGGTGAACGCCCCGCCCCCACGCTCTGTCTTGTGTTTATAAAGCAGCTCGGCTACGGAGTGGGTGGGAGGAGGGTGGGCCGTCCTCTGGGAGGAGGAAGTCAGTGTCCCGTCTTTAGACACGCCCACTCATGAATATGCATAAGTAGGCCGCAACTCAGCCTGTTTGTGTAGAGTTGCTCAGAAAGTGACAAAAACTATGTTTTTGGGGTTCTTCAAACAAATGGAGATGGGTGAAAAATAGCATGACGAGGGAGCTTTAATAGAGAAATAATGACTAATAGTCCATTAAATACATGATATTGAAAATAGTATATTGTCAATAAAGACTGCTGGCACATTAAATGTTAAATAAATTGTTTACATGGTTTGCTTTCTTAAGTCCAATTTTTTTTCATCTGACTGAAAAAGAAAAAGCGAGAAAAGATTCTCTCTTTTTGCCGGTGTTTTTACATTTGCAAAAGTCAAAATCAAAATGGATTAGGGGAATAGGATTGTGATGCTTGCCTTTGATCTGCCAGATTATAGAAAAGAGTTAGCAGCAGAGAGAGAAACAGAGCAGGGGGGAAGATGATGGTTCTACAGGGGCCCCGTTATCTAAACCCAGTTCTTCCTCCTTTGCCTTCTGCTTCCATGAGATTTTTAATGTCTGAGTCGGAGGAGACACAATCAGGGCAGTGCTGTACATGCTATGTTTGTGGGGCAAATACAAAGGAAGAGATAAAAAGAGAAGACAATTTCTCTCGTTTTAATTAATCCATTCGTCACACTTGTGTCCAACCTATTGTGCCATATACAGTGTGTTCAATAAGTCCTGTTCATAAATGGGTGAGGAACAGAACCCAAGCTGCTTGAGGTCCAGTGTGAAATCTCCACAGTCTGTCACTCGTCTTCCTCCAAACCATTGGACCTTGATTCCTAAATGAAAGACACACTTTACTGTCATTGCAAAAGAGGACCATGGACCACTGGCCAACATTCCAGTCCTTCTTCTCCTCTTTTTTCTGCAAAAACTGAAAAGGAAATGGTAATTTCTTCACAGTATTCTAATTTTTTGAAATCCTGTTTTCATGGGTTTTATGAGCTGGAAGCTCAAATTATGTAAAAATAAACAAATAAATACTTTAAATCATTTCAATTGTGGGTCTTGAATCAATAATCTAATTTGGAATTATAGAATTTGAACAACTTTTCCATGATATTTTAATTTTTTGGAAAGAGTCTCTATATCTATTCTTATATATATATATATATATACATACATATATGCTTTAGCCAGCGGCGTTTCCTGTTTTTGCCTCCAGCCACATCACTTGTGACGTGGGC
This sequence comes from Gouania willdenowi, assembly GCF_900634775.1. Lineage (NCBI taxonomy): Eukaryota > Metazoa > Chordata > Actinopteri > Blenniiformes > Gobiesocidae > Gouania > Gouania willdenowi. The sequence continues at coordinate 4,021,870 of NC_041062.1, read as the reverse complement.
CATTAGGGGGTCTATAAGCCCACTGATTACCTGTGGACTATGGTTAAATGCTAAGAGCTGCTAGCTCCTGACACCTCTATCTATCCATCTATCTATCTATCTATCTATCTATCTCCTCCTTTTCCACCTTCACACTGCGCTCACTTTCTATAATGATGGCTTTTAGCATATAAAGCTCCTTCAAGCCTAGATCCTCCCGAAAGGAAATGTAACAGGAACTTTAGCTCGGATCTCATCTGGTTGGTTGTCGAGGGCCATAAGATCCTCCACGTCTCTGGATAATGAAACAATCCCTGGAGCTACCGTGGGTGAATCTTTAGGCAGCAGAGGAAGTTTAGATAGACAGGCAGAAAAAAAGAATGAAGGACGGAAATCACTTGTAGGGTGTAAATATAAAGGCAAGTGGGATGATCCCATTATCATTCGCTGCGCTGCTAGTGTTACACACGAGGTTGGTTGGTCCCTCCATTAGTCATCAAGTCAAGTCAAGGGAATGTCAATCTAACTAAAAGCAGATGTTTTCCCACATTAACCACTGTCTCCTTTTTTGTTATCTACATTACATTTTCTAAAGCTCATCATCTACTGCTCACGTGTCAGAGCAGACATAAGCATGTGGCGGCCCCCAAAACTAAATCGTGACTCATGAAGTTGGAAGTTCTATGAAGCCCAACATAACACACAAAACTCCAGAAATACTGAAAACAACACTAAAATGTCACTAAAAGTACACAAAATGTTAACAAAGATGCACTAAACAACCACTGAAACACAAAATGACTAGAAAAGCAACAACATACACGTAATGACTTCTAAGACACACAAAATGCCAGCAAAATGACACAAAATGAATTCAAAAATGCACAAAATGTTTAAAAACACAAAACAACCCACACAAAAGGACTACAAAGACCCTTTATTCTTTCCTGTATTAATGCTCTGATTGGTCATTTTTCTAAATGCTTACATGAATGTTGATCAAGTGGCCCTCTGATCAGACAGTCACATTTTTATGGGCCGCACTCAGACAGAAGTTGCCCACTTCTGCTTTAGAGCGTTCATTTTGGCCTGCACGAGTCAGAGAATCCATGAATCATTGTGTAAATTACCAATTAGTTCAGTTCTAGATTTCTCAGCTGGATATCTCCAAAAATAATTCACAAATTCAATGAAACTCCACAATATTAACAGGGCACACATGATGGCAGGAATTTTGAATCTCAAATTGTTAAAAGAACTAATTTTCCCAAATGATGTAAAAAGTTGCCGCAAAATTTTAAAAATCCTGCAGGGACTGATAGTTGTCACTTATTGCTTTGATATTATCAGCGCCGTACATATTTTATACATGAAAGTGCAAACTAGAGCTCAATAATGTTCAATTTCCTAATTTTTCCACCTAAAATCTGTGTCCCATTTAAGATGAACTGCTCCGTATCCGGCCCTTGAACTAAAATGAGTTTGACACCACTAAACTACTGTATCTATACCTTATTTTTGGGGCTTTATTCTCCCCTATGCCTTCCTGTGAGTGTCGGTGCCCATGCAGTGTACAGGCCCCGAGGGGGAAATAGCTGGAAAACATTCAGCCATTAATCAGCCTGCTGCCAGACAGCACTGACATCGCAGGGTGAGCAGGATAAACGCACACGTGCACGGATCGCGTTTGCCGTGCGTGCACAACACAAACATGCTCACAGGTAAATTCTAAGTATCCCCCCTCCCCCCCCTTCTCCAGGCTAACAGTGATCGTTACTTGCACTTCAAGATAAACAGGAAATCAGTCTGGAGAGTACACAAATTGGCACGCACGTGTACTTAGCTCATGCTATTCCACACACACACACACACACCTGGGTTTGTGGGGCAGTATATAGAGGCTGTTGGTGACATCACGGGGTGAGAGAAAGGAAAATTGTAGAATGAGGAGACGGAGCGTCATGCACGACTTCTTACTGTAACGGTGATGTCACAATCAGCTCTTTTTTTGTGGGACTTTTGAACGCTGCTGTGATCCTTTAATCCCACAATAATTGGCTTGTGACTCAATAGGTTTCTAAAGAAATGACCAACGGTTTCTTAAACTGAGGACTGATGTCGGTTAGCAAGCCTTAAAGCTGCAGGAGACAATACTTTTTTAATCAGATAAAAAAAAAGGAAGACTTCATACATCAGCAGTTCAGGAAAATTAGTAATTTAACCATTACTATGCTCTAGTTTGCACTTCCATGTAAAAATGAATTATAAAATATGTATGCACAGATGATATCAAAGCAATGTGACAGATTCCAGTCCCTGCAGGATATTCACTATCAGTTTATCAGATTTTGTGACCCATTTTTATGTAATTTGAAGACATTTTCTGGGATAATTTGATGCAAATTGCAAGATTTTGGAAAAATGTAGTTATTTTAATAATTTGAAATTAAGAATGACTGCCATCATGTGATATAAGCATGGGGGAAAATGTGATCCCCTTCTAATATTGTGGAGTTTCATTGAACTTGTGTATTATTTTGGAAATATCTAAAACTGAATTAGTTGATAATTTTTGTTTTTATGAACAAATGATCTTTATTTATTGCTATATGAGGCATACTATATACATTATATGAGAGGTAGGCAATCTGCGGCCCGGAAGCCACATGCGGCCCTCGGTCTAATTTTGTGCTGCCCTTAAAGCAACTGCATAAAGTGACGCCAATAACACAAAATTACAGAAGAAAAAATATGAACGAAATGACTCAAAAAACACACACACTTGAATTTAAATACATAGAACAACAAATATTAACTGAAATGATGGGAAAACAAAACAAAAGCTGTTGTTCTTTCCAGTATTTTTGCTCAGATTAGTATAAAAGTTGCCCATCCCCTGCACTATATTTTTATCTGATGAAAATTTATCATCCTGAGATGCTTCTTACATTGCATTCTGTGTGACTCAATTTTGTGTTTTATTTTTGTTTTTGTTTTTTTTTACACCCAGGGTAAAGCACCTACACATTAATTATTACGTTAGCTTTTCCGTCTCTCTTCGCACTTTTTTCCCCCTAAAAACGATGTAGTGTTTGGGTCTTTTTCTAATCTCTGTTCAGTCCCGTCTTAAAGTCAGCTCGATGTTCATTACCTCATATCCTCAGGCTAAAAAACACTTTTAAACACATTTCTAAAAAGTGATACAGAGTTCATGCCCTGACAATAACCCGACGCCCTAATGGTAGCGTGGATTTCTTTAACACACACACACACACACACACGCCTGAGCTTGATCGTCTCAAATGTAGATGCAGATACAGACACTCAGACAGACAGATGTTAACACAGGGTTGATGTGCTGAAGACTGTGTTGAACAAAAGGAGACCCCGGGACCCCTCCTCCCTGCCACGAATGGCGTGCACAGTGATTATTTCATAGCAGTTATGGGACTTCACACTAGTGGGGGAGTATCAGACAGCCTTTTAAGATGAGGGGAGAGCTCTGGGGACACGAGGAGATAGAAAGGTACAAAGGATCTGCTGTGTGTGCCCACAAATAGACATCCGAGAGGATTGTGCAAACAAACAAACAAAAAAAAACATACAAAATTAACAAAAATGTACAAAACAGCAACACAAATCCCACAAAAAACACAACATGACAACAAATATACACAAAATTACTAAGAAATTGACAAAAAAAAACTCAAAATGAAAACCAAAACAAACAAATTTCCAGAAAAATACACAAAATAACTGAGAAATATACAAAACAGACAAAAATACACAAAAAGGACCAAAAAATAAAAAGAAACACAAAATGACAACAAATATACAGAAACATTTCCAACAATGAGTCTAAAAACAAACAAAATATACATAAAACTAATTTGAAAAAAGTATACAACGTCAAAAATATACACAGAAATGACTCCAAAAAAAACACAAAAAACGGGCATCATGATAAATGAAGAGGACAGGTAGACATTTGTAAATCCCACACAGCACAGCAGACTAAAGAACGATGCCCGGCAGGCAGACACCACTAAAGCCCTTTCATTGAGGTGAGGTGATACTTATATTACAGTCAACTATAATCCCTGTGATACAGTCGGGGCACGTTCCTCTTTGTGCAGCACGTCACACCTGTCATCTTTTAGTTAGCAGAACAGACATGTCAATTAAATGAGAAACACTGTCAGATATGATTAGAATAATAATGTGCACCCTTGTTACATCGGTAGATTCATGTCTGCCTTTTGACATGTTGTGCTGTTTGAAATAAGCACCAATATCTTGATACACAAACTCAGACATTTTTTCATCAAACCATTGCAGGTCACATATCACACAACAATGTCATTAATGGAATAATAGATAGGCATTTTTTTTATTATCTAATGGGAGAAAACAGATGGAAAAAGCAGAATATACTCATACGCACATGTTTAGATAGAATTCCCCTATTAAAACGTGTGGTTAAATGTGGAGCAAGTTTTTGGAAGACGTAAACAATAGAACATTTCAGTCTTGACTGCCTCACTGCGAAGTCTCGTGAGATTTGGTGAGATGTGAGTGGACTTTTTCCTCTGCCATTTTTCTGATTTAACGCAAAATTCGAATTACGTTGGCAGCATTATTGGAAAGCACTCGTCATCAACGGAAGGGGCCGAACTCTCAGAACTCTCAGATGGAATCCATCGTGGTGAACTTTTAAGGTGGAGTGGAGAGTTTGTGTCAAGGGAAATGGCGACATTATTGGATTCTTGGATATGAATGACCAGGAACAATAGGGCTGGTAGTCACTGTTGGTACTAGCCCATCTGAAAACAAGGTCAGTTTTTTCTCCACACTTCCATGAACGGTATGTTGATTTGACGCTCTGACCTTTACCTCACTTTCCTATGAACACCTGGGATTTTTGTCTCAGCTAACAAACTCTCGAGGTCATCTATACGGCAACGCTGTCCCACGTTATCGACATTGGAGAACTGTGAGAGACTGCAGCAAAGTCTCAGAAAACAGGCATACGCTCACATGATCACTCCCACACAACTCGTTTTTTTCACCATCTCCTCCTTCCCTGCAGATGGCAGCAGGAGGTGAGGCCGTAAGGGCAGCGCCATCCTGTGGCTGACCTGTGAACTACCCATCCTAAAGACTTATCCCCTGTGCTAATGTGCTGTTGTATTGAATTGAATGTTGTGTTTGTTGGTTTTTGTCACAATGTTTGCTGAGGAGTTTTTTTTTTCATGATCCCAAGCCCCGCCCCTCTCTACAAGGGCCTAGTTTGGTTTCATCTTTTTTATACATTATATTTCTCATCTAAGAAACGGAGCGCTGCCCTGCTGCTGGCTGCTCCACAGTTCTCCCTTTCCTGTCCCCCCATGTTATATGTGATTGTCTTTTGATGTGTCTTGGTAAAGATGTAACTGAAACTGAATTTCCCCTTGGGGACTAAAAAAGTTTCACCATGCATTTCACCACAACTTCTGCCTTTTCTTTGTGTTTTGATTGGAAGTTATTTCATGGTTTTGCATCTTATTACACTACTCTATTCAGGGATCGGGTTAGGGTTAAAGTGATAACTTCCATTGAAATGCATCGCTTTGCATTTTCTACCAGCAGTGACAACGTTTTGCACCACTAATCATGCTAGCATCACATAATGCTAACTGCTGCTTACTAACCTAAACTCTCTCTTTTAGAACTTTTTTTTTTTTACGTGTGTAAACCCTGCAGATGTTAGTAGTTGGAAAATCTGTGTAATTTAAAGTATCTACAGAGTAGTTGAACCATCAGTTATCCATAGTGGCCAACTAGAAATATATAAAATATTTATTTCCACAGCACACACATGTGAAAAAGTGCAAACAGACCGAGGTGTTCGCTTCGCTTTGGGAGTGAGTGATAAAATGGGACATAGATACATTGTGTTGGCAGCCTGTGGGTTTGGGCTTTTAATCCAAAGCAGGCGGAACAGCCAGGTCCTCATAAGGGCTCTTTTCATGAAAGCTCAGGGCCGGGTGTTTTCTGAGGCCCGGGGTGCAGAGACAAGGCCGCTTGTTTTCCTCAACCAACCTCCCTCTTCATTCTACCCCCATCCAGACCATAGTCATCCTCCTTTCTACCCCTTTGTGGGCCTTTTTCACTTTGATTTCATGTTTGCTCATCTCGTGAATCGGAGTAGAGAAGCTTCACAAAAGAGCCAATGAGAAAGTGTCCTCATCTGTTCCTGTACGATCACAACAAGTAGCAACACTGACATGAAGATATACCCAAACGCTATACAGCACACGTCTATTCCGTTGACGTGATGTCAGTGTTTGCAAGGATTTAAAGAGCAGATGACAGAGTTTGTTGCCGTTTTCCCAGCTGTTTTCCTCCCCCACAGACCAAGAGCCGGCCCCTGACTGAGGGTCCCAGGGAGTTCCCCAGGGGAGCCCCAGAGTTCTGGGTGTTAGTGTTGCCACTGGGGTTTTATAGACTCCCTACTGAGAGCATCTCCTTAGAGCAGACAATGGCAGGCATTTATCCCCAGGGTGACCGTGCTGACCCCCTAAACTCACTCCTCTAAATCTGCAAGGCATGGCCCGGCGGCTCCTTTCAAGGAACCTTTTCACGAGGCCCCCACAAAGCATCTCGGGCCCATAGACGAGCAAACCTCCTTGGCTTTGCATTGTGTGCACACATTTGATACTGCAGAGGTAAGCAACATCGAGACAAATTCTACTGAGACGTCAAAAACGAAGCTTTAGCAGATTTGATCTTTTTCACTTGGGTTAAAAGCTGATTGATGTAATTACTCAACCGCCTAAAAAGACTTTACAGTTGTAAACATTTGCAGAAACAACCGTTCTATGAAAAAAATTAAGACGTACTCTCAATGAGAGACGAATTTTGTATTTTCAGCCTCACACACACAAACACACACCCTGCCTTTTCCCATCCTCATGCTCGTCCCATTCCCCAACCGTGTTCTCTCTTTTGAAACACATCTCCCTCTTTTCAGCTTCACTTCCTTTCCCAGTTTGTATTGTTGTTGTCTCCCCCCCATCCCTCCTCTCTTTCTTTCACTCAGCACTTTTAATTCCACACCCTATTTTTTCCTTCAGTCTCGGTTTAGAGGCACCGTTTCAACTTGGGGGGATGTTTGTGTATTTGTGTTTAAAATAGTGCATCGAGCTGTGTGAATGCGTGTGTGTGAAGAGAAAGAAAGAGGTTAATATATGAGTGTATCGCAGACTAAGCGACTTCAGAGTGGGACTTTTTTGTGTGTGTGTGTGTGTGTGTGTGTGTGTATGTGTGTGTTAGGGGCTGTGATGGAGATGGAGCAAAAGGGTTTATGCTCCACTTTATGTGCCAATCCTTTTGGGGGACCCCCGCCTTCAGGAAGAACCTTCTTTTCATTCTTGTTTTGCATTCCAATGCATCCTATACGCTCTTAGCCCCCATTTAATGTGCGGAAAATAGGTTGAGAGCTGTGCGTGAGACATGGACGTTTCTGTTATTGAGCATTCCAGCTGATTTCTATAAGCTCTTACTTTCATTTTTGCTTTAACGCTGCTGGAGATGAACTATTTTTATCAGATAAAGACAGAGTGGGCCTCATAAATCAATAAATTCAAGATCATTTGCTCGAAAAGAGGCGTAAAAATGTAGAAATTGACACTTGAATGTTTGTTTTCATCTCCACTGTAAACACTCTCCTATTCACATTGTCGGAAATGATTTGTGCAATGCATTGTGGGATGTATCATAGTAGACGGATGAATAGAAGTGTTTTTACTTTATTCTTACCACTTACACCAAATTGAAATACTTTGACTTAAATGCCAAGAGCTGAACTATGTTCATTCAGCGATACTACTTCATACCCAAACACTTTGTTTTCACAAAAATAACTTTTAACTCTATATTACTGAAGCCGACCAGACAGTCAGACAGTTTCAACGCTGCGGGGCCATTCTTTTCTAGAATAGGCTTTCCTTGTCCATGTACCTCTTAAAACTTGTTATATTTCGTCAATCTATTTTTTTCAATGACTTCTGCCTCTGAGTGGTCTCCTCTGAGCAACATTTCCTTCCCTTCTGAACTTGCATCGATCTCTGAGCAGTTACTCGCCCCTGCCTGTATAAAATTGCAAACAGAGTCTTGCCATTACAGTATATAGTTTGGTCCTAGCTATCATTGTTGTACTCAAGACCATATTTTGTAGTTCCTGGTATTGGTCGTTCAAATTATTCTGGACTTAACAGTGGCTTTATTCATATACAAGGATTCATTTTTTTTGCAAGAATTTAGTTGTGCTTTGAAAGAGTTGAAGACACTTTGTTTTTGTCCATCAAATGTATTCAAATAGTATTTAGTTGTCTTGGTATCGGATTGTCCTGGTCCTGGTTTTGTCTTGGTCTCATTGTGTATGGGTCTTGGGCAAGTCTTGGTCTTGGATAGTTTGGTCTTGTCCTACAGTAAGTCCTAGTTCTATCCAGCTTTCATTTGACCATATATTCGCACCTTTTTAATAGTTACATAAAACACAAGAAAATCAATTTATCAAAAATACAGTTGAATGTTTTTCTTACTTTCTGCCATATTCGTCATTACTTAAAAATCTACCTCCGCGGCGCACAAATACCCGTACATGGCCAAGTTTAGTTTTACGGCAGCACAACACTTCTTTCTATGCACATGTGTGCTAGTAGCGCACAAGGGTCAAGCATTTGGAATATGCGGAGCAAGTTTTCTTATGTGAACTTGCCCAGCAGCGATGAAGGCAGGTGGAAAGTCAAAGGGTTAAACTGGAACAGGTTGGAGGAAGCGTGCACACATGCATGTGCTGTGCCACAGTCGGTACTGAGTTGCAAGTCAAGAGTGAACATGTGTTTTTAAAGGATGATAGAATAAAAGTGATGATTCCATTGCTTTGGAAAATGTAGTTTCTGGTGCCAGGAATGAAAAAAAGACACCATCAGCCTTAAATATTGAGCGGTGAGTTTCAAAAGAGTCAATATGCAAAGACTATTTAATGTACATGAGTAAAAATGTACCTTCAAATAAAAATAAATCAATCAATGTATTCACGGGTGATATATTCTTGTGGCTGCAAAAAGTTTTGGAGTAAATGGAGGTTTTGGGCTGTTTTAGAAATACAATGGTTGGTGGGATTCGTCCAGATGTTGCACCGCAATGCCCTGCAGATCACAATCAAATTATACCTTCATCATGTAAATCATGATTGACTGTCATCGATGCAGATGGCCTCACACCATGAACCCCGTTGCAGGACATACATCATCAAGCTCCTGCCCATCAGAGCTCCTAAAGACACCCCTGAGTGGAATTCCTGCATTCACACTCATTTTCCACATTTCTCTCAAACGGACCACACCTTGCTCTGAAAATCCGCACTGCACTTAACGTATTTTTACAAAAATCTTGCACACTCACCACTAATGCCCCAGACATGTCACACTAACCAGGAGCTTCAGGCTTTGGCCCAAGATAGTTTGAAGTGATTTGGTTCTTCATTAGAACTTAAAATGTAGATGTGATTATTAGGGCGTGGGAGTCGATAGCTCCTGCAATCTGTCAGTGACAGCACATAAATCGCACTATTGAGTTCTTCCAGAAGCAGGACCTGGGCTCTTCTGCTGTTTTAGGATTCCACTTTATGTCTTCAAGTCTTGCAACCATGGCAACTGCTATGGGGCAAATACATTACGAGTCGCAGCGAGACTCTGTTGTAAAATTAATCATCTTCAGATGTCTTTCAGGTAGCAAGAGGAGTTTTTTCCATTTCATGTGATGAGATACAGCAAAGTAACATCTTTAATTTTACATGAACAAGAGTAAAGATTCCTTCAAATAGAAGAGCCACAACGTTACAACCATCTGCTACTCTTTAGGTTCTTTATTGTCCATGCCTTACACACTATACTCTGTGCAATCTGAACCAGACTTCATATTGATGCTTGAGCTACACCAGACTGTCTCCTAGATGACCTGGCCCAGCTTCTGCATATACTGCATACATCAGTAAACCATGATTCATCACTTTGTCTGACCCTGGACATTCTGGGGACCCAAAATAACTCAAGAAAGACCCTATAAATTGAGGATACACAGCAGAAATGCTGATTCACATCTTAAAAATAGTCATTGATAAGGACAGAGCTGTTTCTAGCTTTATGGATACCTGATGTAATATTCTTTTTACGGCCTCTAGCTTGCGTAACTACATAAATTACTAATGCATTAAGAAGTAACAAAGCCCACAAATCACTTTTTCCTGCTGAAAACAAATTAATTTGCATATAAAGTAGTGTTTTTGACTGATTTTAGTACAACTTTTGACATTTCAGTCCAAGTCTTTCAATTTGGCGTATAAAGTAAGAGTGACTGCCCTCTACGGGTTGAAACACGGGTATTACAATTTCATTTTGCAGTTGGCCGAGAATGGCTTCTTACGTTATGAACCACCACTGTTTGCCCCGCCCCTTCTATAAAATCTATCACCTGTGGACTCTGCAATCTGTGGCGAGTAAGTTGAATTGAATAAATTGTGAATAAACAGATATAATGAGTAGAAAGTTAGCATGAATAGATTGTTTTTAGGAGATAGGAGTATAGACTGGGTGTGTCTTAACTTCACCAGGAACCCCACCCATAATCATGGAATTTTTTAAATCATGTCATGGCTTTGGCTGGCCTGTCAGCACAAAAACCTCTGGGTTTAGTTCACGGTTCATTCATCAATCACATTCTTAAAACTGTACCTGTATTTCATATGAATGTTGTGCCACTGATGTCAGTGTGACCTCAAAAACACGGCCAAAGTCACATTTCTGGTGTTTTCACTGATTGAGAGTCGTGGACTCAGGAAAACCCAATTCCAGCCAAAATTGCTCTATTTCTTTATAACCTTTATTTACACGGGTAAATCCCGTTTAGACAGCGAGGTCTCAGTGACATCAAGCGACACGCTATTCCTCGTCTGGCAAAGAAACACAAGAACGTTTTTCCACTTAGGCTCCGTCTTTGCATTCGTCTACGATAATGAAAATCCCAAAATGCGATGTGCTAAATTTTTCCAAAGTTCAAGTTCACCACAAAACTGTTACCTTGGCCAAGACGGTAATGTTTTCCGCGGCGGTTGTCTCTCTGTGCGTACGTCTGTCTGTCCATCTGCTAATGTTGACATTTGTTAGCAGGATATCTCAAAAAGTTCCGAACGGATTTAAAGGAAATTTGGTAAACCGATGGGTTAAATATTGGAGATGATCCGGGAAGGTACTGTAGATATAGTGCCTCTAAACTTGGTGAAGGTTTGCGTTTTCTGAGTGCTCTTGTTTATGATGGATTCAAAAACAAACGTTAGAGCGGCAATTTCTTATTTCAACATTTGTTTGTGATCAAATCCCTATCAGAGGATTTATGAACTTTTGAAAAAAAAAAAAAAAGAAGTTATGTGGTTAAGCAGCTTCAATTACGCTATAGTAGTTTATTTCATCCCTTCATATATTTTTAAGCGTATTAGGGAATATATACGAGTAAATGTATTTCTTCTCAGACGTGGAGAGGTGGTTCATGGGTTTTGCCAATAGCCAGAAACGTCTTTGTTTAAAGAGAGTCTTAAAAAGTATACGAACATAATTTTGCCTCTAATGACATGTTAATTAGCCGTCATATATATCTAGGTCTATAAAAGCTGACATAATGAGGAATTAGTCTGTACGTCTTATGTAACATGTGAGTAGTGCTAATGTTTTGGGCAAAGAAAAATGGAATCTCTCCTAAAGCTTCTCGTCCAACCCTGAACGTATTAGCAAACACGCTAATAACAGAGAACCGTCCCGATATCTGATTCACAAAGCAGCTGAAGGGGAAAAGAAGACTGCTGGAAAGCTTGCTGCAGCTTTTTGGCACATTGAATCCCACTTAGCCTGCAAAGCACATTTTAATATTTACAAATTGAACTAAACAGCCAACTCACTTTCGCAAACACATGTTTTTGAGTTGATTTATGAGCTGAGAAAGCAATAAATAAAAACAGCTTTTACTGTGTCAGTTTAGAGGTCCATAAAATGTTTTCTAATCTCTAAGTGCAAGTTTAACAGAACTGTAACATCTGAAAATATACTGGGTGCTTTATTGCTGCGTCTTAATGTGGTTTGCAGAGTAATTTCGAACAAAGCCGGCCTGAAAACAAATTTCCAACAGTGAAGCAGACTGCTCTGTGAAAGCCTCAGAGATTCTGATTTACTGTGGCTGTTTCCAGAACCATTATTAGATGTTTCTCTAGAAACTGTTTCTATGTTTTCAACTGTGGTAGAGCTGTAATTAGTTAAGCTATACATTATTTATATAAACAAGTGAAATAAATAGCTTTGTAATTTTAAGTCCCACTTTCTTTCTAAATAAATCCCTGAGCTTTTGAAACTGGAAGGCTGTATTTTAAATATATATCAGCACATAATATTACATCTTGTTTTTATTACACCTTAAGCTGCGACTGCACAATATAAAACTCACTGACCATTTATGACAGTTGAGCAGCTGTTCCTTAGTTGAGCATTTTTAATAACTGCTCACAATGATTTAATTTAATTTTAGCTGGAGTGAGTGAAAGACCAGCCAAATATACAGGGTAAATTTTTTAATTATTAATTTTATTTTTTTTAATTATTAATGTTGTGTGAAGAAGAGAGTTTTAGTTGTCTGTGAGTTTGTTTAATTGCAGTCAAGTGAAAGAGTTGTAGGTGTTAAAAAAGTGGAAGTGGCAAATTTTCTGAATAAAATTACCAACAGAAATAGAAATAATAATAATAGTAATAATAAAAAAGCCCAGTACCATATACTGTATTTCAGGGACCATTACCCTTGTCCACACACACAAACACATACTGACAGTTACTTTAACTGCAAAGCAGTTTTTAGGGTCAAAAAAAAATTGTGGCGTGTTCCACTTGTGACTGCACTTCTAATGTACAGCAGTAGAAATAATAATAATCACAGTCAAACCAATCAGATATCGGCTCTGTGACGCCGCCCCCCACAATGCACCAGGCCTTTTTGGTGCAGATAAACCTCCCTGTGACCAAATTTACACCCGTGGTTTCACTGGTCAGAACATAGACAGTTATGGTTCCAAGGTATGTACATATCTTACACATGCACTTTTAAAGGGTTGGGGTTAATTAAAATTGTGTAATTTATATTAATTACAATTATGAAAAAAAATTTTGTAATCATACTTAAGAGGAAATTCTAGAAAAACTGTCAGTGCCAAGGAATTTTTTTCTGAGATAAAGCTATCTAGACCCTAAAAACTAGTTCAAATATGATGAGCAAATGTAAACTGGGGTGAAAATGTAGTAAAAAATGTGAAAAACACCTACATTTTGAAGGTAAGGCTATAGTAAGGCATAAACGTGGAAAGATATTTGAATAAGGCATAAAAATGGAAACATTTTGGAATTTGAGATGAGAAACAAAGACAATATATTTTAATGTATTTTACAGCTGATTTAAGACATGGGTCAAAACTGACTTTTTATCATATGAGATGCTAACAGAAAGCTAACAAGTTTTATGAAATTATTTATTTCAGGCTCACTAATTGTGATTGATTAAATTTGAACTTTAATATTTGGGAACAAAATTATAATTGACTTTCAGGGGAAAAATAATAATTGTTAGTTTAATCAGAATTGGAAAAAAAAATGTTGGTCCTAATCTCAATTTGGTTGTAATTGAACATGGATAATTGAAAAATGTAATTGACCTCAACCCTGGTCCAAGCCCTTAGAAAAACCACTGACACTCTCCATTCTGGCTCTTATTCTAATTTCTGAGTCAAAGAACCGAGTGATGCTGTAAAAAAAAAAAAAAAAAAAAGAAATTGCTGAAAAACAACACACCCTGCTTTAGCTCGAGGAGCCAAAACATCCCGTGCATTAACCACAGCTTCATTTCCCCTGCCGCACTCGTTGAGGAAGCAAGCGGGTTTAATGGAGATCTTGTTTGCTGATTACAAATTACTGCGGTTAGCAAACGTTGCTCACCACTGAAAGCAACAAAAAAAAAAAAAAGCTGCAGGATATTAAAGGTGGTAAAAGATGAAAAATAACAACTGGTCCCATTAAACACAAACAAACATTAAAAAAGAAGGCACTGAAGCAATAAGTGGCTTAAAGCTCATTTTGCACAGCCATTGCAAAGCACTGAATAAACAAAGCAATTATTTTGTCATGCAATTGTCTTAAAGATTGGAAAACGAGCAGAAAAGGTTAAAGCCTCATTGGCCTATCGCTGCACGCAGGAGGTAGAGCTTTAAAGGAGGAAAGCAGAGAACCACAGAGAAATAAATCCTTTAGTCCTCGCCTCAATTACCACCATTACTGCATATTAGCACGGCCCTCTCTCTCTCTCTTTCCCTGTGTGTGTGCGTTTCTCCTTGAACGAGACACTTACACCACTGGACCCCAGGCTACCCAGATGACTGTTTGTGTGTCTCTCTCTTTCTCTCTCTGTGTGTGTGTGTGTGTGTTTACCAATTCATGCACACACAAGCCAATTTGAATGTGTGTTGCTGGGTGATATATCATTTCAGTTGGAATGGACCCCCAAGCCAGAAGTTAATGAAGTGAAATGAGACTTATTAACCAAAAACCTTTAAAGTCACTGACAGGCGAACGTGGGGCGAAATGAAGACAGTTTGGAATTATTCATGATAGGAACTGTGAGCACAGGTGTAGCGTGATTTTACAGCTTTGGGACAATTATCAGCCGATAGATGAGAACGAGCTGCCGAAAAGGAACGAAGCAACATTTTGACTTTACTTGAGACATTACAGATGAAATACTTTAATCTGTCACTTTGGTTGAATCTTTTGAATCTGGGATTTGGAGTTCCATAGACGGATGAATGTGTGTTTGCCCCCAAAAAACTCTGCCAAAGTGACTTCCCAACACATTTCTGTTGTTTTCACTCAAAATTGATGCAAAACTGTCAATGCTGAATGTTTGTTTTGGGATTTACACGAAAATATTTTAATCCGGTGAAAATTGAAAGTCTGGCGGAGATTAGCCGTGATCTCACGGGGAATATCGGGATCAAACCAGAGCAAAAATGGAGTCAAGTCAATCACTTTCCACCTTGCCTCGCAAAAAAAAAAAAAAAAATCAAGAAATCACAGTAAGAATGAAGTAAAAAAGACTGTTTATAGGACTCCACATCCCACATGTCAATGCATGAAACCTTGCCAAACATTTCAGTATGAGGCTGTTTACAGGTCACACATTTCTGAGCAGCAATTTCAAACTTTTACAACTTTCTATCGACAGAAATATAATTGATTTAGTGTGCATTCACAACGACGGTTCCTAGAGCAGCTAAAACACTCGAGAATTAATTTGCACACTCTCACAGTCCGCCTTGTTTGGATGGTGTGAACATGCAAACGAAGTCTGGAGCAGATCAAACAGGCGATGTTTTTGCTGGTTTCGAAGCGTTTCCAATCAAAGCCTAGAGCAGTTAGGTGCACTGTGAACACAACCGCTCCAATAGTGAATCAAACACAGGAAGTGTCGGCGATGACGTAGGGCGTGCAGTATTGTGGGTGGTCAGGAGAGCTGTGAAAGTGGAAAACTGGGCTTTAAAGCCACCAAAAGCACGGCAACTTGTTGCTGCTCCATTGTTGAATGTTCTGAAAGAACTAACGGAGAAGGAAGAAGTTTTTGCGCACTCTTACGCGCTCGCTTTGACCCATAGTTTTTCTGCCTAGAGAAGTCTCTACATCAGTAACAGACTCCTCAAGCGGTTAGCTTATGCAAATGTACCAGAGGCTGTTTGGAGCGGATCAGAAGTTGCGCTCTGAAACCAAACCAAGCCAAACCAAGTTGATAAAATGATCACCTGTCCTCCAGCCATTCGGACAAAGTCTGAGACTAAACCAGTGTGCAACAGCCTCAATGTTCCAGGAGGCCAAACTACGTCTTTATCTGATAAAAAAAGAATTATCGCCTCACGCAGCTTTAAGACCTAATGCTATCATGGGATCCATGTGGTGCATGTTTCCCAGTAGCTTTTTTTTGTGACCTGAACGAGAAAAGCCAAGTGTTGTTTAGTCTAAAAGGACTGGACTGATTACTGCTGTAACTCATCATATGCTGGCTGCCCAGCAGGGGACCGGCTCTGCCTGACATGCAGCACATGACCACAAATGTCACAGATGTCAGAGAGGTTGTCGCTCCCGCTGGTTGGGGTCACTCAGCTGACAGAAATGCAGAGATTTGGACTTAAACTCCACTCATTTGATGTGGAAACCCCTGAACCACGCCACCACTGTGCAAGCGTCTGACAACTTAGCAATCAGAGTGTTTTAAAACATGTTTGGTGTATTTATTTCTTTTGCACATCATTGAAGCTACACGTCCTTGGCTGTTTTTGAAAACTAAAGCCACAAACGCAATGGATGCAGAGAAATGGAAAGATCAGGTTTCCCCCCCCTGCCCACTCTCAGACTCAAACCAGGCTTTGAAGCTTGATACATCTGCTTGTCTTTGACCAAGAGCACACAAAAACGTGTTCAGGTTGGACTGTGCTGACCCCTCACCGGTGTTTGTCCTATCTTTAGCCGAGGCTGTAACCCCGCACTCACCTCGGTGCCGTTTACTTAAGGGATCATTAGGAGTTAGACCCCCGATTCACCCGAGACTCAACACCCAAAGTCTCAAGACTGGGCCGGGTGTCAGCTGGCATTAATTCATTTAAACTTCTAACCTTCATAAAAGCAATGGTTCTACAGTCAAATGGCCAATGTTGTATTTGATAAATGTAGCTTGAGTCTTAGCTAGCTTTGATACGTTGGTGTTAGCTATCTTGCTAAGCTGCTATTAATCATTAAGTCATTAAAGGACATTAAAAAGATGCTAGAACACATTAAAGCAGGGGTACTTTCTGAAACCACAAGCTAATTCAAAGGTAGTGAATAATCTGAAGGGTTACCAGTTTAATACACACTGAAATACTAAATTGTCATGGTTTCACTTTAATTAAAGGGAAATATAATGAAGGATGACGCGCATTAACTAAAAAACGTTGGAAATACTTACGTTTCAAAACTTCATTTTTCTCAATTTATGCAATTGTTTCATATTCATAATGTTACAATTTTACGAGCCACAAACTACTTTTAATTAATAGAAACATGTTTTTATCACAATTTAACAATTATGTAATTTTTTTTAATAATACTTTAGTTTTTTTTTTTTGTTTTTTAAACATTGCAAGTTAAACACCAAATCTGCAGCATTCTTTAACAAAATCCTTTCTGTGATACTTGAACACATTTGTAAATGTGAAAATAAGCATTTAAAGAGGGTTCATTTAACACAAATAAATCAGATTTTAGGCAGAGCTCATTGGTGAACGCTGCTCCCGTTAGAACAGGCCTGAGGGCCCCTCAGGTGCTCCATATGGGCTACCTGGTGGCCACGAGCACCGTGTTGGTGACCTCTGCATTAAAGGATGCTAGGTTTAGCATTAACTTATCATTTGAGCACTTTTCAATCAAATACTTCAGACCAAATTCTAAACAGGAAGAATTGGACTAAACATGAGTTTGATCTCAGCTTTTCATTTTTTTTCAACCGAGTGAAAAGTGACAAGAGCAGAGCGGCAGAAGTCAACATGAGGTGAGAAGTGAAGAGTCACCAGAAGGAAACAATTGTTGGAATTAAGTCGGATGAAGAAACATTGGGAATGTGGTTGATCTGTTGGTCAGACCAGGCCTGTAGCCTGACAGACTTGACTTTGATCAGCTCACGTCATGAGCTTAGCTCAGAGGAAGAACGTTAACTCGTGGTCAAAAGCCATATATCCAATCCACACCTCAGGAAAGTTCCCATGCAACTAGAAAACAATTTAAAACAATATATTTGAAATATATATGAATGTTTGATCCTTTGTTTGAAACAAAATCCTGGAAAAAATAACAAGAAAGTTATATAAAATGTGTTTTAAATTATAAAACAATAGTTTCAGTGTTTCTCAATAGCATTTAGGAAAAAGAAAATAATCTGAGTTTAAGTCAGCATCCCAGCATTAGTTCATCATTAGACCTCAGCAGTGAGTCGGCCTTTTAATCATAGTTAATCATTAGTATTTCTCTACTGTAGCATCCTTAATCTGCCATTTATTCATTGATATTTTCTCTTATACCTGATATTTATTTGTATGCCTATTACGGACATATTTCATTTGAGGACCCTCAGCTTTGGGGCTCCCTAGTGGCTTATGGAGCTCTATACAATAGTATTGACTGCCTATATCCAGAAACGGCTCATCATGTTTTAAAAATGTAATTTAAATAATGTAGAAAGAACAGGAAATAAGATTTACACTTAAAAGAAGAATATATCTTTACTTTGTAGCTAATTTGACCAAATATAACATTTTAAAGGATACAATTTAACTATATTGATCAAAATATACACAAAAATAAATAAATAAATACAAGTATGTCCAGTGAGAACATTCAATTCTCCCTTGATTTGGAACTGTTGAGGTTGGACATCCGACCTCTGCAACAATTTAATGTAAACTTAATATCAGGGTTGGGGTCAATTACATTTTTCAGTTACAATTACATTTTCAATTATCCATGCTCAATTACAACTCAATTACGATGACAGAGACCAGCATTTTTTCCAATTACAATTAAATTACAAACATTTTTTAACCTCAGAAAGTCAGTTACAATTATGTTCTCAATTACTAAAGTTCAATTACAATTAATCACAATTACTGAGCCTGAAATAAATAACCTAATAAAAGTTAACCTTCCTTTTGTGTTAGCTTTCTGTTAGCATCTCTTATGATAGCGTGTCCCAAATCACTAAAATCAATTATCTTTCATCTAATTTCTTTCCTATCTATTGATAACCTTGTTAGGTTTCCTAATCAATAAAAATATAGGTTTTTGTGTCAGTTGATGTGTCACTTGATTTAATTTTTTTTAAATGGTAAAATGTGGGAAAGCTTGATATATATATATATATATATATATATATTAATAAATGTTAACTACATATGTGTAAAACTGTACATAGAACTGTAACATGGTTCCCCATTTTTGAGTTTTATTATAATTTACAATTTTTATAGAATTTCCATGGCAATTACATTTACAAAGTAAAATTATCTGAACGCATTTACAATTTAATTGTGATTATGACGGCAACAGATTTTTTAAAGTTACAATTACAATTATGCCATGATATGAATTAATTATCAATTATAATTGACCCCAACCCTGCTTCATATTACTGCATACTTTTTTATTTTTATGACATTTCTGAATGTGTATTATGTATTAATTCCCTGCTGTTGTGTAAGTGTGGGTATTGGGGGAGGGTACGGGGCGTTTAAAATCATTAAATGTGGAGCAGCTTCTGCAGAGGAGAGAAGACTGTCTGAGTTGTGGTGGCTTTGAGAGCTTGTGTGAGCACATGAATGAGAGGATGCTCACACCTCTGGGACCAGGAAGGCTGGAGATAAGCCACCGAGCATCAGCTCCACTAATTCTGTGTCTGCCTGCTCATGTCAAACCACCGGGGCCCTCTGTTCTGATAACCACACGAAGAAAAAGAGCCTTTTGTGAGACCTATCACACACACACAAGCACACGCACATACGTAATTGCTATTCTGCAGAATAGGCTCACTACATACGTCCAGAGGTGAAAGTAATGGATTACAAATATTGACGTTACTGTAACTGAGTTGCTTTTATGGCTTCTGGAACTTTTTTTTTTTACGTATATTTCTAAATAAGTCATCTTACTTGTACTTAAGTATGTTTTAAAAGAATTAAAGTAATTAGTGACATTTCTACACCTTAACCGTTATTATTTTGGTGAAACATTAACAAAAAATAAATGACCAGACAACAATCAATCGACCAATCAGATTAAACGTAATGCATGGGCCAAAACAGAATTGAATGCAAATCATTATTGTCATTTTCTCAGTTTTAAAGTTCATAAATGTAGCTAAACGTTTTTTTTTTTGTTTTTTTTTCTTATTTTGAATGTAATTAATTGATGTTATTTTATTTTAAAAAATTAATTGCACATTTTGACAAATCATTTATTTTATACAGATGCCTGTGGATAATAAATTAAGCTCCAATTGTGCAATTTTGTCTTTATACTAAACTTTATACATGAGATGTTTACTGTATGCAAGAGAACCGTGGCAAGATTTATTATCAAAAATAAATGTGGGGGGTGAAAGTAACTCCAAACTGTTAATTTGAGTAATATTTAATTGAGCTACTTTTCACTTGTACTTGAGTAGATATATCAGCACTTTTTACGCTACAACATTTATAAATAACTATAGAGCATAAAAACGGAATTAATGCGTGATAACACACATATCCTTTTGCAAGTAAGTGGAAAAAAAACAATATTTAGTGCAGTGGTTCCCAACATTTTTTGAATCGTGATCCCAAATATTATTATTGTTTGATCATGTTTGAGCTAAGAAATTCATTTTTACTGCATTTTAGTTGAACTAGAATCACAAAGTGAAAGTATAGAAATACAGCTGCTAAAAATTGTATTTTAATGAAAAAAAAGAAAAGAAGAATTAAAATATTTCCAAAATCTATATACATTTTTCTGAAATTTCAGGCGACCCCACACCAAGGTTGAAAAACACTGATTTAGTGGCTCCTGAATAGATTTATTTCTATAGTTTTTATCATTTAAGGTCATCTCATGCCTGGAGTACCTCTTGGGGTACACGTACCCCCATTTGAGAAACTCTGCAGTAGACGACTGAGTAGTGGGAATAAAGGTGAGTTAGCCTGAGGCAGTGGGTCAGAGTTCTCCTCAGGTCACTCACAGTCAAAGCGACGGGAGGGAGAGTCTGGGAGGATGAGAATCAACGAGGGAGACAGGGAGACGACCTCCGGAGCCATCGACACATCCCGCGGGTCACTTTGATCCATCGCTGCGAGCTTCCTGAAGTAAACACAGGCTAATTGTCTGGATCAGCTCAAGATGCTTATCTGTGTTAGCTCGTCTGCTCCCTCCAGTGCTTCCATACATACATCAGCGGAGGCCAAAGCTTGTCAGTTTCAATCTGATTCCTCGAGGTAAATTAGGATACACCCGGCATTTAGCGCCTCCATTCCACCATCTGTAGGCCAACGCATCCAGAGCACAGGCCAGATTTGACCCCGTGTATTATCTCTTGACCTTTTAATCCAGCTAGCGAGCGTACAATTAAAGCTAAACTGATAGAGAACAAGAGGAAAGGGCATTAAAACTCATTTAAATGAGACATAATTTTATCTTTTAATTGCCAAATAATGCTGTTTATTCTTAAAAAGTTTCTCTTGTTCTTTAAGATTCGTTAGCATATGGTGTGCAAATGATTTGTAGCTGTTAGCGCTTCCTTTTTGTCTTTAAATATGATGTATTTCTATCCAGGAAAGGGCATCGATACTACAACTACTAGCAGGGGGCATGAACCCAAAACTCATTCAATTTCAATGTTTTACCATTAAAAATATTTATTAAACTTTACAGCAACATCTCACAATTTGTTCCAACTATAATGAGTAAAAAAGTTTAGGCTTTAAAAAATCCATATAAATGTCCAGTGACTTTCCACAAGAACTTCAGCTTGGGAATTTTGGGAATATTTAACAATTTGAATTTTTCACAGGAATTATTTATTGGAATGAACCGGAAATTGGGAGTTATTTTCAAAAACTGTGTTATAGCCAAACATATTAGCATCTATGCAAAACAACACAATTGAAAACATAATTTCAACAGATTTATTTTTAAGTAGAACTTTATAATTCTTCAAGTTTTGTGAGCATCTGGTTTTCCGGGACTTGCAGACAGTTACAAGATCTTAAACATCAAAAATGTGATTTCAAATTTAACCAGTTGCTACTTTGAAATTATTAAATAAAATTATTCTTAAATTATTGGATTAAACAATCAATTATTGCACAACAAAAAACATCAATGCTGAGTAGAATGTTACTCTTCTGTCTGTGCCCTTTTGAATAAATGAATGAATAAATAACTGAATGAATGAATGAATAAATAAATAAATAAATGGTAAGAAATTGCTTTGTGCATGTGATTAAAGAACATACTCAAGTACACTTGTATGAAATCTTGTTAAAGTCAAAATAATGCTGAAATAAATGGATTTTCCCAACTACAGTATATTTACCATCCCTGTTAAATGCTGACCTTTGGTTTTGTAAATCCTTAGTTTGCTCCCATTTATTCTTTTTTATTCCCATGAAAAGTTTCCAACTTTAATAATTCCTGGAATTACCTGAGTTAGAAATCACTCTTTATATGAAAAATCACCCTTTGCTTGTGCCTATTCTTACATCTACTGTTGTAAGTGATACAAAAAGGAGCTTTTTGAACTTGCTAAGAGTGTCTGTGGTGAAATATAAAGGTAAAAAAAATGCTTCTACATTGTCTTTCAAAATTATTTTTCACATCTTCCTTTGGGAAGCATCTAAAAACAGGTCAAGTCTCAAAATCCAATACTTTTCTTGTTGCTTTGCTTGACGATAAAAGAAGTGCTAAGTTGTATTTTTCAGAGGCAACTGGTGACCCAGTTTCACCACAATCACTAAAAAAAGTCATCAGAGTCCAACAGGTGGAAAATCCAGACGTATTGAGACAAAGGAGGGAACTTCTCCAGAGCTTTGAAGTTGAACTTTTGGTGTATCGGGGGTGGGGGTGGGGGTGGGGATGGGCCTGTGTTTGAACTCCAGTATAAATCGTAGTGGTGATGTTCTAATGGAGCCACGTCAGGACCCTCCTGCTATGCCTGCGTTTCATGTGGATTCTGCACCCTGAGCCCTCAGGGATCAGACAGCGTTGGTTTGGGGGGGCGGGGAAATACCTCATCCAGTGACTACGCTACTCAATGCAAACCTGATTAGTTTTGGGGATGTCTGCGGGGGCCAATGGACAGATAGTAAAGATATAAAGCACAGCAGCTACTGGAGCAAACCCTTGATCTCAGTAGATCCGTCTCCTGAGTGTTGAGTGACTGACATTTATTTATGATTCCACCACTTTTCAACCTTTTCCCCTATATTTCTGCTTTTGTTAACCCTCCATCTAAACAGATGGGGGGGGGGGGGGGGGATGAGTGGATGCAATAAAGTGAAATGGAAAACCCAACATAATTTACTCTGTATAAACTTGTTTAGCTTATGATGTGGTTTATCAAAACCCGAATCTAATAAAATCCTCTTTACAACATCATCCTTTGCTCTGCAGGTTGTACAGCTCCAGTAAAAAATAAAATAAAATAAAAACACTATACAAGGCCTTTTATCTTCAGTTGAAAAACTAAAACATTTGTGTCTGTCTCCGTGTGCATTTTACGATCACAAAGAATACAATTATTTGTATTTAATAGAGCTGGGCCATATATTGTTATTCACGATATATCAAATTAATTATAATAGTACGTTTTATTCATATTGCACTTTACATTTGAATCTCAAAGTGCAATAATAGGTGCATAGGAATAAAAGCAGGTACAATATTAAAAACTGATTAAAAGAAACAGCTGATTGCTCCCAAAAAGGATTTTCTATTTTTCTAAGAGTTTTCGAGTTGGCGATATTAAATGACAATATTGCCTATATTGAGATATATCTATATACATATTTTTTTTTTTTAACTTTATTTGTACAATCACAGCACAGCACAATCACATAATAGAAGTATTTAATATTATTCATAGAATACAGTCAAATAGTGTCCTCCTTCACAATTTTTCCATATTTCTGAAATATGTATTTTTATATCTTATTTTGTATTAAAATACTCATTTTAGGAGTTGCTAGTTTAGTTACTTCTTAGAACAACGTGAAAAGTACAGATAGATATATACTGAGTGCATCCTAACCTAGACCTTCCCCTAAAGCTACGCTACAGAACTCACTCACACGTGCTGTCCCTTAGAGGAGAGAAAGTCAAAAGTGGCTCATATTGTGCAGCTGTTTGTTAGTAATAAATGTGCTGTGTGGCATTTTTCATTAGCAAATTTAACCTAGAATGTTTTTACTGGTAAGACTTTGAGTTAAAAGATAAGATTTATATCTTATATCGCTATTTTGAGAAAAAATATATCGAGATATGAATTTTGGTCCGTATACCTGCATTATTATTATTATTGTTTCGGGTTTGTTTTCATTCTTCAGACCAACTGCCAAGATAAATTATTTGTGCTGGTTTAAACTGTTGTTAATCACCCAGCCCTAGTATTTATTACTTTATTATATTTTATTTTTTGCCACATACAACTCAAAGACAGAGACAATTACTGAACAAATGCTGACACGTTACCATAGATAGAATACTATTATGCTATTAGTGAGTGAGGGGAGGAGACTATAACAAGTTAAAAATAGACAAATGTGTGGGGGAAAGGAATGATATATATATATATATATATATATATATATAGTACATACACATACAAAATAGATAAAATTAAATTGAGAGAAGAGAGAGGAAAAAAAGTAAAAGGGGGTAAATGATGAGTTTCAAACTAGTATTTAATGTGAGTCACGAGGCCACAGACAGCCTCCATGGTCGGAGCAGTCCTCTATCGACAGGCTGCATCAGTCCGCCTCGAGTGCAGGACTCCTCTCTGTCACTCAGGCTGACACATGGGGAGGCAGCCCCCCCGCCATGCCTGTGGCGTGAAGCAGGGATCAGCGTCCTGTCACTGTCTGTCACTCCGGCTTTGTCCCCTGTCATGCCCTCACGCTGGCAGGGGTAAGGAAAATGGACCACGGGGATGTTTGACAGACTGATGGATGGAAGGTGAAGCAGCCATAGAGACCTTAACGGATTCACACATCCCAGTGTGTTTTAATTTTAATACGTACATGTGTGAATGCGTGTGTGTGGGTACGACAACAAGCGTGTGTGATGTTCTGGGGCTGGTTTCTTTCTCTTACTCACTGTCAGAGATTGTCATTGTTTTAGATTTCAAGCCTTGGCAACAGTTTAGTTAAAGTTTTATATATAAGGCTGACGCTACGCTGTCATGTCAGGCTGTCATTATGGAACCTTGCCTACAGGATGGATTCTTCTGGTGTTCACAAACACCAGAATCCATCTTGTACTGTTCCCGTCTTTGCTTTTCGAAACCAAACCGAAACGGTTCAAACCAATCACGAGGCAGTGTTGTGGTTTAGGGCGGGATATCCAGATGTGACGAAGGCAGAAGTGCTGAAGCAAAACTGGCGCATGCTCAGTTGCGGGGGAGGAACTAGCTGGGCTACCGCTATTAGCATAGCTCCGAATCAAAATAGAAAGATGTTGACGCAGGAGGATGGTTAACGTGTCCTTAACTCACATACTCGTGTTGCAAAAACGGCAAAAGTCACTCAACGACATAATGACCGCAGCGTTACTATCCCAAATGAAAGTTTTCACCAGCGGAGCCTTGATGTTGTTGTAGCAGCGTCTCTGCGGCGCATGCCGATGACAACGTCATAATTTGTTACCGTGTGATTGGCTAAAAGAAATCATGGTGGACAGGCGCTTCGCCCAATCAGCTTCAAGCATTCTGTTCATGACCCTCCCTGGTTCCGAAAGGATTCGCTAGACACAGACCCAGATCCATGTGGAGAACTGGAGCTAGAGGGAGGGGCTACACATCAATCTGGCTCTTGCCAGGTTAGTCATTATGTGTCGTTCGCTAAATTAAGACACCTTTGGAGCTATGTTGGCACTTTTGGGTTAGGTAGAGGAATCTAGTGGGGTTAGGTAGGGTTAGGGTGAAGGTTATTGCTAGGGGTTAGGGTAACGAACAGCACATACTGTATAAAGTGTTAACAAAGCCTTTTTTACATTACATTAGATCTTGAAACTTTTCCTTAAGATGCATTGGAGAATGGGAAAAAATATGAATCTTTGAATTTCCAGCAACTTTAAAGCTATAACAATAACTTAAAGTTCCAATTTTTTTGTTTTTGTGTGTTTCATGACATATCGCTCGTGGCGGGGGACAACCGAAGGGTTTCCCTGAAATCTTAATAGTGACACACCAACTCAGGACAAAATCTCTCAGTCTCCCACGACAGTGACATCAACTGAAATGTTTGTTGAATTAAGAACGTCTATTAACCAAAAATACAATAAAAGTTTCTCACCTCAAAAGAAAATGTGTCAGTTAACAAAGAGCTAGCAGGCTAGTTACTGTATTGTTTGGTAACTGTCCATGTGTTTGAGTTGGTTTTATATGTTTTCATATGTTTAAACTGGCAACTTTAAACCTGGCATATTTACTTTGTGTTATGTCCATTAATGCGCATTATTGTCATTTAAAATTTAAATGATTGATTAGCCAACCCTATTAGAAAAGTATTGTCCTACAAATGTTTACTTTACCACCAGAATATAACAACATTTTGAACATTTCAAAATAAAGTGTCATTATGTCATCACAGATGGATAAATTCAATATACAGAAATAAAATAGAAACTCAATTTATCATTACAGCTATGAAAACAACCAAACATAATGATTAAACAATTTAACCCATGAAAAACCAAAGAGAGACACATTCACACACTCTGGTGGTTAATGCTATTATCTCCAAATCTGATTGGCTAAAGCCACAGGGTCATTGTCAATGATTTAAGCCTAACGGCCAAAACTGCTTCTTCTGCAGATCTAAAGCAGATATTTGTGACCTTAGCAACAGATGACAGCTTAAACATGATTGGATGAAAACTCATTCATGGATATACACCAAAAAAAAAACTGAAAAGTTTCTGAATGAGTTTTGATGGCAGCAAAATTCTAAAAGATGATAAAAACATGTACGTGATTTGCTCTTTGTTGATTGCAATGTTAGATTTTGCAACTGTTGACCTAACTCGAGGTATAAGGTAGAGCTTAAAGGTGGTGTTTAATTCTGTTTCTGGCATAGAATTTATCTTTTACCACATTTTTTAAGGGTGGAGGCTTAACATGCTTTTAGATGGATCTGTTTGTTTTATTAGCATCGCCATTGAAAGGTTTTTCAAAATCACTGGAGTATGTTGAAATTGGTTGAGTATATCAAACTGAAGCCATCCATTTATTCAAGGGAAACCATATTCCAGCCAACATGTGTGATTGCCCTCATACGGGATTAGATTTACAGCTCCCTTTGTGGCTCAATGGACTTTTAATGGCCATTATTGCCACGGCTTGTAGTCCCAAATTGAGCATTAGACCTTCAATGCGGCCCACGTCTTTGCTGATGCCAAAGGTTGCCTCCAAATCATTCCATGTGACCTGAATCTCCCATTCCATTAGCCAACATTCCCTATGGGGACAGTAGTGGCCCCTCAATGCTTGACCTCTGACCCCGGTCCCATCAGAAAGGACAGAAAGATATAGGCACGCAAAGGAAGATATGAATTTTCTCACCGTGGCTCATGCAGTCATAATGATGCCCGGTGAGATTTTTCATTGAAAATCTAATTTAGTGCTTATTGCCAGTTTTATTGTGAAAGGGCAGCAGATGATAGGTGGAGCGTGAAAAGCTGTGTTTAGGTGAAGGACAATAAATGCCTTATGACTTATGAGTGAATGTCAGCTGTTTTTTTTTTTTTTTTTTCCTTCTGTTTAAAATCATGTGACAATGTTCAGCTTTTATTTTGAAAGTCTATAATTTTCGGAAAAATGCAAACCGGTTTCAGAGGAAATTTGCCGTACATTTGTAAATATTTTCTTTAAAAACCCATAAACCAATGTTGCACTTATTTTGGTGTCCATTTTAACTGGTGATCAACATTCTCCAGTGACAGCAGGAAATGAAGTGAGAAAATAATTGTTATCCGTTCTTGTTTATAGTCATTCTTGTAAACTTATTGAATATAACATTTGGCAACTTGATGCCGAAAACTACTTTCTAAGGACTATCAGCGCGTTTGGAAAGCAGTCACATGTTAAAGAGGAACCAAAATGACCCATAACACCAGCATTGAGGTGAAAAAGGGTTCATGCACAAAAGCTCCCAATAGTTCTAAAGAGGAAATGGTACGTGCATTGAAATAATATGATTTATGATTTATTTAAGTACGTTTTAATAGTTACTAGTAAATGGGGACATTTATTTTACAAAGTTGCGACATAGTGAAGAAATTGGTGACAAAAAAGGGAAAAACTGTAACTGAAAAAAAACCGCCATTTTAGTGGAAAGCTGTCTAAAAACAATCTTTTTTAAAAGCATTTCTGGAAATCACAACATTTCCTTGTCAAAATCCTCAAAGGCAAAAAAATCCTAACATGTACTGTAAACGTCAATGTGAATTTTATGAACAGGAACTAATCTGGGCATGACAAGAGACGATGGAGGATGAAGCAGATTGACGTCGTGAATACCTGAGATGAGTCTGGGTTTGGGAGTGTTATGACTCGCATTTGTACGTAATCCTGACGATTTCCCTGAAAAGGTGGAATGAGTGACGTAACCAGCCGGTGTGCAGCTGCCTGAAAAACAATATTCTGCAAGTGTGTTTGTTTTCTAATTGAAAATAACTAATGAGATTTAAATTGGTTTTCGGAATGCACTTTTAGCACATGCTGGAATCCTAGTGGAGAAAAGTTGCTCGTTCACTCACACAATCCTGGCATGTGTCTGCGAGACTGGCACAAATCAGTGGGGATGCAAAAAGAAGAAGACGCACTTGAAAGTTATTGGTCTCCGTCTCCTCTGCTTCCCTGAGCCTTTTCAAGCTCCGAGACCACAGACTTTCTTCTTCTCTCATCCCTTCAAAAGCTTTGACATGGATGACAGGTACAAGAGAGGAGAGGAGCTGTCGAGTGTGAAGAGAGGAAGCGGAAATGAACAGAGTGGAAATATGCAGCTGAGCGAGTCCAAAGAATGGAGAAAAGAAGGAGCAAAAAAACAAAAGCAAAGGAGGATAAATAGCCTGGGAATGACATCAGTTTGCAAGCAGACGAGTGAGACTAAAGAGGTGCTTGGGTCGAATTTGATAACAATCTTCCTGTCACAAACCTCCTAACAAAGGGTGAACAAGTAAAATATGGCTGGAATCAGGTCCTTCATTGCAGGGCAACCACAAATAGATGAGACAACCATTCAACACTCTCATTCACTCCTACGAGCAACCTACAGACTCTACCACAACTTAGATGTTTGGAAAGGTGGGAGGAAACCAGTGAAAACCCACGCAAGCACAGAGAGATTGATCGACTATGATGATGACATCTAGAGTAGAACTCCTAGCCTTGTACTTAAGACCAAACTATCAGAGACCAGAATGCATCGAGCAAGACTTTTAGAGGTCGAGACCGAGTCAAGACCAAGACCATAAAGATCAAAACTATGACAAGGTTGAGCATTTCAACTAATCTCTCTTTAATTCTAGTTTTCTTTTGAATTCATTTTACAGACAGTCACGGTCCATGCATTTCTCTCAAAGGAAAACATGCAAAAAGCTTAATTTGACTAATGTTTTCAACTAAATTCTTGCAGAAAATAAATCAAAACCACTGATGAGTAGAGAATTATTTTAAATATGTGAAAATTTGATGTTTATTCATCAGGTGAATGAGGCCTAAAGTGAGTGTTCAAAGATATTTATGACTAGAGGTGAATAAGATGAACTGATTTTTGCAGATGTGAGACGAAGAGGCAGAACAATCAGTGAGCTAACGCTATGTCAAAATACAACATGAATTGACCAGGAACAGTTACAAGTATTTCTACTTAATTTCACATTAATGGAGTTGATGAATAGCTGATCAGTGATGGTCTTGACTGGTCTTGACGGAAAATTCCGAGTCTGGCCAGTCTGAGACCGGTCTCGAGTACTTCAACACTGGCCTCCAGGCAATATCGGTGGATATAATCCGAAAGAATCATTAATTTGTATATTCTTCTATATTTTCCTAATTATTTAGAAGCTGTTGATGCTTCTTTAATGGATGAGGCTTTAAAGATCTATCTGGAAACATAAGGGTAACGTTTTTTTTTCCATGTGAGCTGAAATTATCCAACAATGAACCTCAGGTGTTTGTTGGAAAGGATGACACAGAAGGGCTGTTTTAAGTTAGAAGGATGAAGTTTTTCTGCCCACATGTGAGCCATATAACAGGGATTTGCACAACAGGCTCGTAACAACTGATGAGGTCACTTGCAGAAGGTTTAGAGCAAGGACGTTTGTGGTTAAATTGTAAGTTTTGCTTTGACAAGACAAGTAGAAAAGACGGATGGTAAGAGGTGATTTTTTTTTCCTTTCCCATTGCCACGTGTGTCCATCAAACTGCCATTCACTGAAAGGCTGATTGTTTAAAGTGAAGCGTTTCAGCTCTGACTCAGAGAAAGGAAACCGCTCTTTGCTACGGGACTCTTTCACAACCATTAACTGTGTGATGACACTGGGGGACATTTGGATTGATTTACCATCGTCTCGGGATCACTTGGCCTACACAGAAGACTCCCATATCAAAGATTCATTCGTGCTCCTAATGAAAGGCTTCCTGCTCTGATGTTTCCTCCAACCGAAAGCCACCTATTCCATACTTCACTGTGATTGCTCTAATGGCCAAATGTATGAGGTCACAAGACAAACGTGTATTTCATCCGTGCTTGAAGCTACACAATGGGAGGGGATTCAATTTGAAATTTCCAGATCAAAACTTTATATTACAATAAATGGTGTTCACCACATGAAATCAATAAGAATGGGAGATAGAAATGTTTAAAGCTGCTTAACCGCATGAATCACATTTTAAACTGTAGCCATATTCCATCCAAAAGTGGTTCTCATCCTCAGCCGATGCCAGTGTGACCTAAAAACTCTTGATTGAAAGTTGTGCCAAAACAATGGCGGCTGTTAATATTGTGGCTTTCCACAGAAAAACCCAAGTCCAGCCGAAATCAGAGTGACATCATTTCACGAGGAACATATGATAAAGTCACTGTCTCTGTTGTTTGGTGAAGAAACACAATAATTCACGACAGGGAAGAAGTAAAAACACTTTTCAAAGACATTTTTTCACTTTGGTGCCGTCTTCTATGGACTCCAAATTCCACAATGCAATGCGGGGATGTTTTCCGAAGTTCAAGTCACATGACCAATGGACAACTAATCCAACAAGTCTTTGCAGTCATTTAAACAAACTTTTAGCCTCAACACGTTATATCCTCAAGTGGATGCTGCCATTTTGGAGATTTCAACCAATCAGTGTTAAGATATACTGTTGTCACGTGAGGACAACTACTATTGCAACAACATATCCAACGCTTGGTGAATTCTGCTTCACAATGATAAAAGTATCGACATCAAAGGACCAAAAAGCGACGTTGCTATGAAATCCAAAAGCCAGTTATCCTTGTTGTAGCTTTTCTGACTCCTCCTGTTTAAAACCCAAAAAGGTGGACAGATTTTGATGTTGCACTAAGCAGGACAGAATAAATTGGACTTTGGTTGGTGCAGCATTTGAATGTCACTATCAGCCACCATACTACAGATCCACTCATGCCTTCCAGCTGAACAAGGGAGACACTTGAAAACAAGGAAGTCTTTGTTACAATGGAAACCATCGTATGCCTTTGACCTTAACAAACCAGTGAGAGTTACTTGAACGGAGCACTTCCTACGTCAACTTTGGTTGACCTCCACAAGCATTTGGATACTACCTTACAGTTGAACTGTCTTTGTATTTTGGGTTGAGGACCCCTTCAACGCTAAAGTCTTGAAAAAACTCTAATCTAAGGAAGTCAGTGATAAATTGCTTGAAAAATGCTTGCCTACTCTCACCAGGAAAATGAAAATGGTGGTTGGCGCAGCATTTCAATGCCACTATCAGCCAATTTATTACAGATCCAAGGAAGACACCTTAAAACAAGGAAGTCTATGCTACCATGGCAACCATCCGATGCCTTTGACCTTAACGAGCCAGTCGGAGTTACGTAAACGGAGCACTTCCTTGAATCGTCACTACGTCAACATTTGTTGACCTCCACAAGCGTTCGGATAATAGTTTTACAGTTGAACAGTCTTTGTATTTTGAGTTGAGGATCCATTTAATGCTTAAGTCTTGTAAAACTCCTAATCTAAGGAGCTTGAAAAATGACGCCTTCTCTCACCAGGACAGCAATTACTGTCATATAATACTATTAAGCACTCACCCTGTAGCGTAACCCATGAGGTAACATCAAAAAGAAATGATCAGCCGTGACCCTGACCAGTGTAGGCCGCATCAAAGCAACAGAGCTGCAGTGTGTTTAAAGGAAGCCCACAACACTGCTGTGATTAACATGTGACAGGAAGACGGGGGCCTCTATAATCAGTTGATTGGACCACCAAGGTCCCCGACTCGCACTAAGTCTCTCACCAGGCTTGCTTGGTTCTGCACATAGACACAGGGCGACAGTGAAACATGAGGTTTAGTTTTCCAATCATAGCCAGAGGAAGGTGAGAGTGAGACGCTGGGGGTGATTGGGTCATTTTACCGGGAATAAGTGCGGTCTCCAGACTCTGTCCACCTTTGACCTCAGTGGAAGGCAGATCCCTGTGTCTCCTGTAATTCACTTCCTCTTTTATCCCAAAATACTTCACTGCCAAACCACAGTGTGTGCACAAACACATGCGTTGCTATAGGAATGTCTAGTTTTGATGCTACACCGTGGTAAGATGATGGATGGGTTTAAGGGTGTCTTTTCGTGATGTGTTATCACCTTCAATCAGGATTTTTTAAGGTTTAGTAGGCCTTAGTAATCAATATGTAATAATACAGTTTGATTATTCCAATTATACCAGTGGTTCTTAACTGGTCCAGAACCAGCAACCACTCCTGACAGCAAGAAGTTATCAAGGACCATTTTCTAGTTCTCTAATTGTTTTCATGAAAATATGGTGCACTTTAAACTAGAGATAATAAGGGCTTTGAGAAAAGGTTGCACTTGTAATCCATATATCAAGTAATTCATACCAAAACCTTAAAAGTTAAATTTTCTTCTGCTTATCAGTAACTAAACAGTGCTACTGACTATTGCTCTGTCTTAGTAATATCACTTGATCAAGTTTTTTTTTTTTTTCTCCAAACATTCAAATCAACAAAATAAGAAATAAGAATATAAATTATTCGAGCCGATATCAATATCAGGCTCAGCCAATATGCAAGGCAGCAATATCGGTATCGCATCAGAAGTAAAATTGTTGTACAAGTTAATTGTTGTAGAAAACAGATGCAAGTTATTTATTTTTTTTACTATCCCGCAATGAACTTTTGGGTCTTGACCTACAAGTTAAGAACCTCTGAGTTACAGAAAACCTATTAAAAAAAGATACAATGTAAAAAATACTGAAACAAATAAAATAATAAACTAATAAACACAAAAAGGTGCTCAACAAAACAATATCCAAAATCAGAAGTATTTTCTGACAAACTGACTAAAGGATTGACAGGTAATATGGACTCTTTAAATCAGTGTATTCCAAAACGCCCAGTTTCCCAACATTGCGCTTTGAGATGACTTTTGTTGTAATTGGCGCTACATAAATAAAGTTGAATGGAATTGAATCGAACATCAGATCTGACGTCATACAATGTTTTAGCCAATGTTCTATGACTATTAGTCTTGTTACCTTCAGGATAAGAGAATCTCAAGGCCGTACAGTGGGAGTGTGGTTGAGGAATGTCCATCCGATTGGAACGCTCAGAATCTGAAGAAACGGCCAAATGAGTCCCCCCCCCCACCCCCCACCGCCACCCTCCAAGCAGACATGCATTATCCTCCTCTGTCATAAACTTGGCTGTGGCTTAGATTTACTGCTGCCTTGGGCTTTCTCCTGTATATTTCCTTCCTAATTGTCTGTACGGCCAAGACCTTGACCAGGGCAGCTCTTATTTGAAGAATTTGAGATGTTCAGATTGATTTGCAAACTCTGGTTAATAATTATAGAAAATCTGCACTCTTGGTAAACTGACGGAAGACACGAACACACAGATTTATGGGAAAGCTGAGGTAATTAAGGGATTTTCCATTGAGTTAGTATCTCTGTTAAAGAGCACATGCCTGGGTGACGGAATAGACAAGAATCTACCTCTGACAATCCTTCTGCTTTAGATATGGTTAAACTAATCTCAACACACAGAATATAAATTACTGTATGTTGTTTTCATGTTTTGGGAAAAATGTTTTTGCAAATGAGTCCTTACCAGAAACGAGGGCGCTATAGTGTACAATGACCTAAGTTAACATTGTCATGATTAAAACCCGGCACTTAAAGAATAAAGGAAGCAAGAAAAGTAATCAGG
This sequence comes from Gouania willdenowi, assembly GCF_900634775.1. Taxonomy (NCBI): domain Eukaryota; kingdom Metazoa; phylum Chordata; class Actinopteri; order Blenniiformes; family Gobiesocidae; genus Gouania; species Gouania willdenowi. Next base: position 3,987,514 of record NC_041062.1, on the reverse strand, counting down.
GAAAGAGCTCAGAGCCTTATGTTTTTCAGCACGGTTTTACCATCAGTCATTAGACCGAAAGAAAGGAAGGAAAGGCAGCTTCTGGGAATCGAGTTGATATCCTTTATTCTGAATATTTCAGTTAAATTTTGGTTTTTTTTGCTCAGGAATGACGGGAAGTTGGTGAGAAGCTGGAACGAAAACGAAAAAATAGCTATACAAATGGTAAATAATACACAATTAAACATAAATATTCCACTTCTGACGCTGCTTTTTACTACAAGTCTTAATCTTTCAGCAAAACTCTTTAAAATTTTTCATAGCAAAACTCTCAATTTTCATAATGTTTCTGTTTTTCTTCTTGCAATTATATATTTTTTATTTTCTGTTTGATAAGCAGGAAAACTAAAGCTTTCACACTTCTGTTGTCTCCCATTGAAACTACAACATATTTTATATTATTAAATTCTAATTGATCATTTTTAGCAGTATTTTAAGAACTATATTTGTTTGTCATGATCACTATTTTTGGCTCCCAAGTCCAATTTTTTAAATTTAGATTTCCCCCCCCTGGTTTATACATGAGCAAATTATTTTATTTATTATTTACAAAAAATTATATAAAAGAAAAAATGTCTCACTCTCAACCTTAGTCAAAAGTTCGTTATCTGTATGTATCAGTCGACCAACAAAATACACAAATTGAAAAAAAAAAAACGCACAAATATGCCAAAAAAAACAAACATTAAAAGTACAAAAACATAAAAAATAATAGAAAATTGTACAAAGAAAACTCATCAGACACAAAACAATGATACAAACCCATGATCTGTAAATATCCAGCTCCACATATTTGTTCTTTTCTGTATTAGCGCTCATATTGATCATTATTCTTAATGTTAAAATGAATTACAATCATGTGCCCCATGACACAATTTTTAATATGCTGCACATTATTCATCTGCTTTAGGGTTTATTTCACAGACAATGGGAAGTTTTGTTATCAACTCCAACATTTAATTTCCCCACCTGACAAAAATCCCAACTATTTTTTTTTTTAGAATCACAAAGTGTTTTGCACCCTCAAGTTTTTATTTGCATAAAACCATATACTGCTAAAAAAAAAAAAAAAAAAGAGGCTGCCTACTAATAAACAACACAGTCAGAAAGGCCCCTTCCAGCTTTTTATATGATGTATAAATAGGTTGCAAAAACATCATTAATAATACAGCAGGGTTTACAGCAGTAGACTGTCTCCGCTGCAGGGTTAACAGTTTTGGGTAAAGCAGGCTGTTAAAACGGCGCCACCAACGGAGAGACAAAGCCGGCCCACACAGGCAGCAGCAGGTTGTCACTCCCTCAGCCTCAAGGACAGCCGATCCCTTTGCTGTGTTTACACGCATTCCAGACAAGGATGCGTTCATTTTTACTCCCAGAGCAACTGTACGCTAGCCTGGGTGCGGGAATAAAGCCTGCTGTAGAGTGAAGGAGAGCTGACAAAGTCGTGCCATACGCTGTAGAGGAATGGCTAATTGGAGGCGCTCAAAAGAAGGGAAGGGATCCCGACTCGGCCACAACTAATCATCATGTGATGATTCATTGGAGCTCAAGCCTTGAGCTGTGGCTGAAGGATCGCAGATTGTAGCTCTGGTCTCTTTGGGCCCCAAAAATATTTGTCATATAAAATTGTGAGGAAAAGTAGATTTACTGTAAGTAGAAGAGAAATTAAAAACTGCATCTTTGAAAAGATGCTCAGCTAACAGTAGAGTAAGATGAGAAGTCAAAAGAAAAAAATAGCATTAAATATATAGATAAATTCATGATAAAATCAGGCTGGCGGCCGCTTTCTGCTTTATTTTTGCTGCAGTACCATAACATGAACTGCTGGGCACAGTGTCGCTTCAATATTTACATTGTGAAGAAGAATTGTGCAACAGAAGAAGAACCAACCTAAAGTCTAAAAAGTTTGGGACAATTTCACTGAAAACTTAACAGTCCCTCAAGAATTTTGTGGCCAATTTCTGTGATTGTTGCGGCATAAAATGCCTGATTTTGTGACAGCTCTTTCAAAAAAACTGTGGCAAAACTTGTGGCATTTTGCAGCTTTATTGTTTTCTATAACTTTGCCTAAACTGGTCAATTTGCCAAAAAAAAACCCTGATTACCTTTAAATTATTTCATAATGATACAGAAAAGAGCTCAGATTGACAATAATTTAACAAGACATGGATTATTTAAATTTGTGGTGATTGAACAGAATTGCAGGTCCGCGCAGAATTTGCAATAATAGTTGCGTTTGCAACAATTGCGAGTTCCTGGAGGGTCTGACTTATGAGTATTTTTAAAAGAACAACAATTCATGTATATTACAGTCCCTGTGTTTTATGGCACTTAAAATATTGGTATATTATGTACATTGTATTAAGAATGCTCCCACGCAAACTCTATGCATGGATAAATGATGTATAAATAGAGGATGAAATTAAACTAAATTAGATAAATGACCATTTGTTGCAACGAGGTGTAGTTTAGATCTGGGATTCTCAACTGGTGGGTTGAGACCCATAAGTGTGTCGTGGACCTGTGCTGGGTGGGTCGCGGACAGCTGGTCAAAAATATAAACACTTAATGTCGTGTTGGACTTGTTTTTTATTTTTGAAAGAAACTTTTCTTTTGACAGACATGCTGTGAAATGCATGTTGCACAGGAATATATATATATATATATATATATATATATATTTAAATTAAAAAAATATATATATATTATATGTGTGTGTTTTCAACAGCTATTTAAAAAATAAATAGATTTGGTTGATTGAATTCTAAAAAAAAGTGGGTCACGATTTAATGACCGTGGTAAAATGTGGGTCCCAGGGTGAGACCAGTTTAACTGTCATTCTTATATTCATGCACTTTGCATTGTTGATTGACTGATTGTGTTGTATTTATGTACTTTAATCCTTGTGTATAATGTTTGCTAACTCTGGCGCATTCACAATATGTTATTTTTTTTTTTTTTTACATTGTTCATAAATGTGCACCGTCGCTTTCAAACTAAAAAAAGATAATTGAAACATTTTTTAAAATTAAGAAAAGGTAAATTAAGAAAGTGCTCGCTGGCTTTAACTATAAACTCTCACACGGGTTTGATGACAAGCTCCAACATCTGATTAACCTGCCTGAGCAACATATTCCAACGGCTCCGTGCACGCTGCGTGGCTCACTCTAACTCATTTATCCTGCTTTAAGTCGAGCAAAAGCTTTGAATTGTAGCTTTGGCAACACTTTAATTGACGCCCTCCATGTAAAACACACAACACACACACACACACTAAAGCAGCATTGGGCTGAGAGGATGGAGAAACACCCTCTTAATGAGTACCTGTGTACATGCATGGTGATGAGTAAATTGTGATAATGGCTTAATTGTATGAAGGACTTAAGCTTGGAGCCATTTGGCAAACACGGACAGATGATGTAAAAGTAAGTGGGATGGTGACTAAAACAGACACTGTAGCAACATGTAACGCTAAGTATTTTATACCTTTAGGTTATCAAAATAAGATTCTTACTTAAATGCCCTTTTTTATTTATTAAAGTAATGAATCTTTTGTCATTGTCCATTATCTGCAAAGACGAGGGGAGGAAGTGACCTTTGCTTTATGTCGATCACTTGTTTGGTTAAACATTTTCGCTGTTTCTGAGTGTGTCCTAAAACTCTTAGCTAAACGATTTACATGGAATTAAACTCGAGCCAAAACCTCACAAACGCACAAATTATGTTTTACACACACCCAATGATTCACAAACTAATGCATTTTCCTCTGCAAATAAGAAAGTACCAATCAAACAAACACAGCATGCTTTACTCATATAAAGAAACTTATGACAAACACACAAATCGTGTTTTACACACGCCCAACGATTCAGAAAACTAATGCAAATAAGAAAGTACCAATCAAACAAATACGGTTTGTTTTACACACACAAAGAAACATGTCTTCAATTACCACAAATTATCCTTCAAATACAAAAAAAAAACATGACTTTCGGCACATATTTTCCACTTTGCAGATCCAAATACAAATGAATAACAGATGCAAATGCCACAAAACCTTCTAAGAAATGTCTTGTTTTATAAATGAAGAATTATTTGTTTGAACTTGAAAAATGTTAGTTTGTAAATGAAGGATATTTTTTAATAATTAAAATGCATTAAAATGTGGGAAATTAGTGGCAACACATTCTATTCTCCCTGAGGAATTCACAGAAATATGTTTGAGACAAATTGCACTGTGCACTATGCCTGAAAACATGCTTCTTTACATGTGTGAACAATGCTGTATTTGTTTGATAGGTACATTTCTTATTTGTGAAACAAAATTCCTCTCCTAAAAGAATGATGTCTTGTAGTTCCTTTGTGAACCATTGGGTGAGAGTAAAAGATGATTTTAACTTTATAGAGTCACAGAAAGACCCGACTTGCAAACATAAGCTTCAGAAGTCATTGTTGATATTGGTAGAAAATGCCACAGTGAGAAAACAATGCAGATCAGTAGAGAAAGCCTTTATTCTTCCACTATCTGAACACTGGATGTGGGTTTGATATTATTTTTGTGGACAAAGAACTAAAGGGGCTGAAAAAGTGATGAGAAAGGGAAATGTTCTCCCTCTGAGGGAAGCTAATCTGTCATAGAGCCGTAACACACTGTACCAGGACTTTACAGTGTCATGCTATGCCTGAGTGGGTAAGTGTGTTGGAGGAGCTGAGATAAGAAGATTTGTGCTACAATGCACACGTACGTGGACAATGCAAGATTGGAATGAATGCATGGAAATGTTAACATGTGGGCTTGAATGGACAACCAAGAAATACATCTTGGATTCGGGCCAATATGATACTGTGTCAACACAATCACATCGACGCAATTCTGCATACATACGTGACAAAGCTACCATGTGAGGAACTGCTGCTAAATAACACTTCAGAGTTCAAACTTTTTCCTGCAGTAAAGTCACCGATGTGCAAAAACATGCAAATGCAAGAGGATTTACATGGCGTCTTTGTTTTTGTGTGCATATTGCATATTCTTGGCAGCGTAATACACAAAAGGAAAAGCTCAATAACTGTGATTAGCTCGAGATTACACGGGATGCAACTTAAAACTCTTCTCTTTACCATTGCACGCCAATTATTTGGTTTCATATTTGGTTTTCAAAATAAGAAAAAAGCCCTTTGGAGAGCACGAGGAATGTGAGCTGAGTTAATACGCACAAGAAAAACAAAAAACGACGTAGAGGAAAAAGTAGAAACTCTGCCGAGCCTTTGTGTTACTGAGGATAGCGATACTATGATGAGCTACACACCTGTCCAACACAGAAATCAGATGTTATTTGTTTGTCTGTTGGACTAATGAACAATAAGCCAAAGCTCTGATGTTGCTACACATCATCGATTTTGATCCTTTTATTATTATTTTTTTATTCATGTTTACAGAATGATGCTGGCCCAGGGCCACAAATTTAGTTTTTAAATGTTCTCCATTGGAAATAACAATAAAATCATGGAATCATTTGATCATTTTTTTTCCCCCTTCAAGCCTTGAATCCTAGCTGGATTAAACTAAAAGTACGTAATTGATTTTTGACCAAAGAACCCTACGCAATGGAAAAATCCATTGGATTTTGGAGGGAATCTCAATCAATATACTGATTCTGGATCAGTTTCAGTTTGATACGTACCGTGTCATGTTTTCTCAGAGAGGAGTGGTCATGTGATCAGGAAAGTCGCGTTCTGTGATGTGAATTTGCAGAAAAAGTGTTTCCATAGCGCTTTTGCGACACATTTCAATATCGAAACGTCTGAAATTCCTCCTCATGAAAACATTTTAGTGATATTCAAGTGTTTTTTCCAAAATTCAGGTGTTTTCATCACCACTTTTTATTGCGCTATTAGATTTTGTGCATTTCCAAGGGTAATGGAAACCTAGGCTAAAAGTGATCTGGCAATATTTGGTGAAAATTAATTTTGTTAGCTACTCTAATTATCATGGTACAATGAACAAGATCAATTGTCCAGATAACTGCTAATATCTGTCGTAGAGGATAGTTCTCCAGTTAGGCTCCTGGTGGAGGTTTGCTATCTCTGACCGTAATTAAACCCAGCAGTTATGGAGAGTTGATGGAAGAATGGATGAATGAATGAATGAATGAATGAATGAATGAATGAATGAATGAATGTGTTGGAGCTACGGACTTCTTTAGACAAGCCTTGGTAGACATGATCCAGGTAAATGGCCATGCTCTAATGAAAACACTCTTATAAAAGGTATTAAAATGGGGCTTGTGTGCAATCTGATATGAAGCTTTACTTTCATCAGCCAGAGGGTCCTCATGCCCTCAGGCAAACAGGAAGCTGAGAGCCCGAGAAATCACTTTGTACACACTCAGGAAATAGAGAGGGAGAGAACGAAAAGATAAAGATACAGAGCGAGAGAAAGAGAGAGAGGGGGGAGTGGCATCTACATAAACACAAACCAGATGCACAACATGTAGAACATGTGTGCAAACAAGGCACAGGAGTGTAAGGATAAGAGCTTTTAGTCATTTGTTTACTACACGTGTGCTGGCGTCTGTTGTTATTGTTGTTTCCAGAGCAGCACTTAGAGATTTACTGGACAATAGAGCTCATTAATGGCCCTTATAGTCCTAGTAAACATGTAGCATCATGTCAGCTAGTGTTGACATTTTTACTTGGGCGGTTAAAAAGAAAAAACAGCTCAGTTTCCCAAACTGTGGCGCTCAGTCAGAGTTCAGTGTGGGACACACTGATTGTTCTCCTACACATCTACGCTACAACATTACAACAGATGAGTGTCTTTGGTGCATGTATTAGCAGGTAAAAGATAAACATAGCCTCTAGTGCAGCATTCATTCATCGTAAAAGCAGCTATTAGTGCATGACTGCTTGCTTTTAACGTTCTACCTCTATTGTTCGTTTGAATGTCTAATAATTACCTAATTATACTTAAATCTTACTGTGATGTTTCCATCTTTTCTTGCGTCATTTCATTTAGACTTTTATTTATTTGCTGCACTGGTATGAAAGACGGAATTGTAGTTTACATGGTGTAAACCGCTGTTTAGACGCTGCGTGCAGGACTATAAACATCTTGGACCTTGAAAGGGTTTGTGGTGGAGGAAACTGTTGGTGGATCACTCAATTTCTCCCTCTTTCACAAGTGTTTGTTTCTCTTAGACAACAAAGGGAATTTCTATTGACATAAATGTGAGAACAATGAGCGCTAAGCAGGTAAAGAAACAGTGAAGAAACACAGTAACGCTAACTAAGACTGGCAACGTCTTAGCGTTAAGGTGGCCATTGTATTACAGCAATCTGTGGTAACATTTAAAAAAAGATGAATCTGCAGTATGATGAAACAGCACAAAACCCTGATATTGTGACCATTATTCTTCTTTGGTCCACTGTCCTTCACCACAATGGGAAACATTGCCGAGGTGCCCTTGAGTAAGGCACCAAACCCCAATACTGCTCCCTTCATTTTAAAGTGACTATGAGTAACCAGAAAAGCACTATATAAAATGGATGTACAATAATAATAATAATAATAATAAAGCCTCCAAATAACTAGGAAGGATAAAAGAAATTGTTTTGATTCTTTAATTTCCAAAAATCGATTATTGACATTTCTCAAATTGTAATGCAGACCACGTAGTTCCTCCTAATTTGAATATTTCAACAGCACTAAAAAATATTGACGGTGCTGTGAGTTGTTGTCAAAAAAAGAAGTCAAATAATTCAGTAGCTGACTGATGTTTAATGGAAGATCAATAATCAGCAATAATCAAAAATCAAAATCGACAATCGCTAATAATCAAAAATTGGTTTGTAACCAAGACTTCAATAATCGGAATTGAATCGGGAAATCTGGCTGATTAACCATGCACCCCTAGAAATAACCAAACATTGGTGTTTTTAGAAACTGGAGAAAACCCACACAAGTGCGGGGAGAACATGTAAACTCCACAAAGGAAGAAATCACTCCAGGACTTGAACCCGGGACTTTTATGCTGTCACAGAAACCACTAGTTTTACTAGTAATCATCAGTTGCGTCACTCTGCAGATGGTTGATATTTCAAACAGTAAATGCTAGAAAGTGAATCGTCACCAGACTGGTTTAACTTATTACACAACGCAATATACACAACTATAAACATCACATTGCACTCCCACCTTTAAATAGTCAACTCTTCCATTGTCCCACCCTAACTCCCTCTTCCCTGTTACCTTCCCTAAGGTGTAACACTGCCCTCACTTTTTATATTCTCCCTTTAATAAAGTGTTTCTTACCTTTCCTTAGAGAAGGCTGGTGATGATCACAATTATTTAATTGCAATAATAAAACATACATTGCTGTCACGAAAGACTACATGTATAGTGTTGACTTTTGACAGCATGTGCAGACAAGGTTCTAAAAAATAGAATAAAAGAAAGTGAATTGTATTCACCATGTTTTGTAGGCAAGACCCATTTCCACTTTGGCATTTAAAAGATTTACAACAAAATAAAAGCTTTTTTCTCCGTGTGCTTGTGTGGGTTTTCTGCGGATACGACGGTTTCCTCCTAACATCCAAAAATGTATGGTATGACGAAACATACAAACGTGATGCTATGCTATGCTAACTAAAGTCTTGAGATCACAAGTAAAAGTGAGATTGAGTGTGTGAGCGTGTGTTTGTTTTTGTCCTATGATGGACCGGTGCTCGGTCCATGGTGTACCCTCCCCTAGCACCTATTGCACTAAACACAGGTAAAGTTTGACTGACATGTTTGGTCGAACCTGCATTTTGGTTTTAACAGTTTTCTTCCAACCATCAAACGTAGCAACCACCCAATCCTGATCTACACATGAATGGAACTTGTAAATGTTTGAAATGCTTGCAGAAAAAGACACGTTAACCAAAATAAATGGTAGAGCAGAAGTAGCGTGAAATAAACTGGCAGACTTGAGGAGAGACAGAGACCAATTTGTTTCCCCTCCTGCCAATTACCGGCTGGAGCCAGCCACTGTCTCTAAATGGGAACCAGCTCAGTTTTGCCCAGACACCACTATTTGGTCACACCGAGTGTGTTGAGTGGAAAAAGCACACAGTCCAAAACCCCACGGCTCTTTTGGGCTGCTTGAGAATTCCTGGGTGTTCCTTTTTAAAACAATCTTTGAGAAAACATAAGTGCACTGTGGAAATATCTCATCCGCTGTGAGGTGTCTGCTTTGTTTTATCAGCGTCAAATCTGGATAATCACACATGTCATGCAGAGTCGGCTTTGGACATTACACTTTATATACACTCATTAGAATTCTAACTTCAGGTATTAGCTTGAATCTACTAAATAAAAAGAGAGAACTGAATCCGAGGCTTCTGGTTGGGATACAAACTCAAACACCAAAGTTGTTTTATTTTGTTAATCAGAAAATTGACATTTATAAGTAGATAATAGCTTTAGCTTAGCCCGTAGCCCTCCGCACCAGCCTCTTCTCTGTTCACAGTCTAGTCCAGGGATGGGCAACTCCAGTCCTTGAGGGGGGGATTCCTGAGGCTCTTAGATGTGTCCCTGCTCCAACACACCTGAATCAAATGAACGGCTCGTTATCATGCTTCTGCAGAGCTTGATGGCAACACATTGGTTTCAACCACGTCTGTTGGAGCAGGGAGACATCTAAAATTCTCAGGAATCCGCCCCTCGAGGACTGGAGTTGCCCACCCTTGGTCTAGACGCTGGCTGTGAGCTGTTCTGCCCGGTACGAGTCGGAGACCCACAGTAAAACTGCTAGATTAGCATGATACGATGTCCATAAACTCCTGTAGCTGTAGTTTGTTAACAAAATACTGTCCTGAATGTATAGTCCAATATGAACTAGACACATTATGGGGGAGCATTGTAGAGAAACTTGCCACTGAAGAAAGTTGCTAGATTTGTCACGAGACACTTTTTTGAGGGAAAATTAGTCCCTTGGAGGGGTTGCTAAGTTGCTAAGTTGGCAACCCTAACCACCGCCATGACCAAGTTTTAAAAACAAGCCAACCAAATGGTGTAAAAAGAATGTACAATGAAAAATAATTCATATTTACCTTAACTTGACATTTTATTTGGATAACAAAGGGAAAGGAAATATGAGACGACACATAATACATCAAACTGAAAACTCAGTCTCTATTATTTGAATAATTTGCAGATATTTGCGGTTTTGTTCACCAAAAGATTATGTTTTATGTTTCAAACTTCTTGTAGTTGTTTGCATTCAATGGTATTGGCTTCGACTAGACGGCCACGCTAAGTCAGGGTACCGTGGCTTAGTGGTTGAGTGGCTCGTCCGTTAACCAAAAAGTAGTTTTTGTGTCCTTGGGCAAGGCATTTTACGCATATTGCCTCGAATGGAAATGAATTTTGCATGAATGTTAGTAGTGGTTGGAGGGGCCATAGGCGAAAAATGTCAGCCACATTTCTGTACCGTCAGTGGTATGACTAATGCAAGTGACTAATGTGAACGAACAATGGTTTGTGTAACGTGCTTTGAGTGATGGGTTGGTAACTCGGAGTAAGGTAGGTTCTGTCTACCTCGACATGTGTCGACTGGCTCTTGTGGACTGCGTGGAGGAAACCTCTTGACTGGTTAAAACGTCATGAAGGACGTCCCAGCAAGGCGTAATGGAGGTCAACTAGAGCACAGCAAGACACAAACGTCACTGTTGTTCATCCATTGCATCCAATTTGTATCCGATTGTCTTACTATTGCTATTTATAACCAGATGCCAATGAACAGGGACAAGAAACAACCCTCCCAATCACTACCTATCAACATCTTAAAATAAATACCTATTTGCACAATAAATCAATATGCATTTCTATTCATTTTCCTGTATTTAACAAAAAAGTAACAATAACGTAAGGAATCCTTTATTCTGCTGACTTAGTGCTAGTTTCATTTTTTTATCATTGAAAACTGGCTCCAGCAGTGTTGGCAGTGCTGATGATGGTCTGCATTCTGTGGCTCAAAACCTCATCAAAGAACACCAGCGTAGTTCCCTGCGACTTTATTACATATTCGACGCTGTTTTCTACCCTTTTCCCACACACGCATGATGAAACGCGTGTTTCTGTGGCTACTGGCTTTTACAAGCATGAGATGAGTCAGTGCACTGACAAACCCACCAAACTCCACTTCTGCTGAGCGAGCATAACGTTTCACCAAGTCATCACTGTACTTACAATATAAGACTGTGATTACGTCTGATCAAGCTCAAAACCGTATCATGGTTGGTGCTATTGTCTACGCCAGTGCTTCTCCAATGGGGGTATGCCTAGGGTACCCCTAGGGGTATGCGTTTGCACGAAAGTATTAAAAATATAGGGTATTATGTTTATTTTTAGTTAAAAATAATAACCATACTAAACATTACCAGCAAGTCCCAAAATGACAACAAAAACACACAAAAAAGAGGAAAATGTACTGAATAATAAAAACAACAAACAAACCAGAACAAAATACAAAAAAACGACACCCAAAACACATGCACTAAGAGACAATAATACCTACTATTACCAGCAATACACAAAACAACAACAAAGACACAATAAATGAGGGAAAAATACACAAGATTATGACAAAATACACAAAAATAACAGAGAAACATACAAAACGACATAAGAAACAAACAAAACACACCAAAAATAGACAAACTGAGAGAAAAAAATTAAAATTATACCAACAACACACAAAATAAGAGAAAAATATACACACAAAAATGATCTTGATTAAAACATGAACTCAAAATACAGGAGTCAGTCTCGGTCCCACATCAGGAGGAAGATGTAAATGATAAAAACTATAGAGGTACTAACAGGAGGCACTAAATATGGTTTCATTCCATTATTTACAAAATTATATTCTTTAAAACGTGTGTTATCACTCATTCAATCCATTATTATGCTGCATAGTTGTTTTTTCACAGAATTCTGAGCAAAATGTTGTAGTCGGACAAAAGGGGGTACTAGCATTCAGGTTAGAGAATGGGGGTACTTGAGTCAAAAAAGTTTGAGAACCACTGTAGACCAGTGCCATCATCACGGAGACATGGGGCCATGGGAGGAATAAAAGAAGTTGCATAGTGTTAGATCGTGGATGTCAACAAGATCAAACAGCAGCTTCAAATTAAAGATATTGAAATATTTTCCAATGTTTGCTCTTCCAGCATTTTTAATGTGGTGAGATTACGTCCACATCAACTCGAGCCATGTATGACTCCAACCAGCACAGACTGTTTTTTCTCTTTTTCGTCTGTCCCTGTGGCTACTTGTCTTATTTTGTCCTGAAAAAAGAGATACTGACTCCCCAGTGAATTCACAGTGGGTAAAACCACTTGGAGGAAAGTGTTTCTGAGGGGTATGAGATGCTAGGGTTGTAGCCAAGGCAGCAGGAACGATTGAAGAGCAAGCTGTTGGCACCAACGCCTAGCTTAAGATTCCTGGCATTGCCTACGATTCTTCAGGGGTCTTTCTTTACATGCCCGCCATGATGAAGTGAGCCAAAAACACTTCCAAATTCAGCCACTGCCTTCCTTTATGAATGATGACAAACCCATCGACATCTAAACCTACAAAATCTCAAGGTGTACCTGCAACCTCGTATTGTGAAGTTTTCATGTTCTCGCCCTGCCAGCAGTTCAAAAACAAGCCTGTAGAATTAAATGGATAAGTACCAGCAGATCCTTTAAACTCTGTACAGACTTGACTGGGCTTAAAAAATAAATGGAATCTTAATGAACCTAAATAATGAATTTTTTAATCATATTTGAATTAACTTTAATGAATGTGTTGATCAAGTTTTAGTCTGACTGTGTTTGTCAAATCGAAGAAGACGTATTCCATGATGTACCTGAGGGTGGTATACATTTTTCATATACTTATTTCTCATTAGATTTCTTAATTATATGCCATTTCTGAAAATGAATTATATATCATCAAGTTTTAGGATACTCAAAGATGAACCTACTTTTGTAGATGCAAAGTGTTAAAATTAAAACATTTTTCTGGATGAAAATTCATTAACTTTGTCTGTTTGAATGTCTTGTGCCTCAATAAGATGTTTTATTTCCATTAGTTTAAATTTTTTTATGTTACCAAAACATGTTATTTATCATTCATCTGTTATGGGTCAGTTTTGGGGATATTCACATCAGACAATGATGGCACAGCACAGCACTGAAATTAGCTCAGTTTTCAACTAGATAAGGTTTAAGGTCACAATAATCTTTTACAGACACGTTTTACAGAAAATAGGTTGAAAAGCACTGATCACAATTCTGGAGGTCAGCACGTTTGAATCCGTGTTGACTCGTTTCCCTCACGATTGTTTTAATCCAATGCAATACAAAAGAAAGATTGACTAACTCAAGCACTCTGTTTACATCCCGGAAGGTGTTTGCCTCTATTAACTTAGCAACGCAAGATGTATGTGTTCTGCTTTGTGGAGGATGATGATGGCGGCCTAACAGACTCCAAGAACAACAAGCAGTCGCACAAAAGCGTGTTCAGAGAGGCTAATGAGTAACTGCAGATCAAACATGGCTGAAATATGGGCCACGTTGGGATGGCGTGTCATTTGTTTAGGAAGTGCAAGCAACGTGCTGACTCTTTGCTTGCATTGTGCCATCATGAAATAGTCGGTTTGCTTTTTCATGCTTTCATTAGGCCCTGAGTGGTCATCAATCACGGTGCCGTTATTGGAGGAGCTTTTGTGAACAGGAGGGAAGTGTTACAATGGTTTATAGTAAGAGTAAGAGCACAGACGTGCTCATAGAAAGGAACCCAAACACATGCAGGCACACTGTAAGGATTATTATTTAACCTTCTTTTATTTAATGACAGCATACGTTGCATTAAAGGGCGTGCAGGTTTCACTGAGAATACTAAAGCTGCCTTTTAACCAATATATAATACGTTTTAATTTAAATAGAGGTTGACTTTTAAGACCCTAAAGAATACTCGACCAAAAAGGCAAAGACTGCTCCACTTAAAGACTATTCTCTTCAACCATTAATCTAGGAATTAGAGGTGATTTTAGAAGCCGATGTTATTAAAATGGCATCGCCCACATATAAAAAGATATTTATATATTTATTTTGGGCTCCTGATGGAAATTAGCGTTTAGCTAAATCTTATGTATTTGCAACTTTGGCTGTACATTAATACTCACTGTCCCACTCAAATAAACAAATCAATAAATAAAAAATGTTATGACTCCCAAGACATTTCTGGCACATATTATTAATACGGTTTTCTTGACATCTTATTTATTTACATTCATTATTATATTTATAGCACAGGTTTTTAATATGTGGGGTGCACCATCTACAGGTGATGACACCTGTACACAGGTGTTTCCGTCGCTAAGTAGAATTTTTGTAATTTTGACTTGAAAAGTAAGATATAAAAAGCATCAAGCATCATTTTTTAGCAGATGCTGAAGTTAGCAATTTAGCCCTAAAACAGCTAACTTGTTTGTTTGTTTTTAAGTTATAGCTATTCTCCCTCGTGTAACCCTTTTGAAATACTGATAAATAATCTTTTCAGTGCCTAATTCTAGGCTAAAGTACTGAAATATCATTTGCTTGATAAAAATTTGGAATTTCTCCATCGGTTGACCCATTTTCTAAGGTGACGCTACCTTTTGGTAACCTTCAGTGGGTAGCTATTTGTTTTGAGCTACTGGGGTTTCCTTACAAAACCCGTTCTTTATAGTGGTGAACGTTAAGAGGCGCGTAAAGACAAAAGATGGGATGCGATCCAACCAACGGTCTTTAAGGAGTCACACCACATCAATTCAGAGCCGAGTCAGCTTCAAAGCTGATACCTCACAGCTCATTTACCTTCGCTCTCATTTTTCATCCGAGCAACCCGTGACAGCCACCGAGGCAGAAGCCTGATACAGACCCTCAAACGGACACTGGACTTTAAAGGCATGGGAATGTATCGGTTTTACTTCTTACAAGCATTTAATAGAATCAAGCTGTCAAAAATGCTGAAAGTGACACTGATAGAAAATGTGTTCAAAGCCATGCAGGAAACTCGAGACACTCCTTTGAACATATCAGTGGAATAACTCTCAGCCCACTACATGCCGTGAAAATATAAACATATTTCTTAGCATGCGGGCAATCTTTAAAGAGATAATAAGACAGAAGTTTGGTGATAAATCTTGTCTCACAGAGTCCGGAGAAAAATAAAAACAGAGGGAGTCACGTTTCTTGTTGGAACACACACACAAAATCATAATTCTTTGCTTTATTTTCTGAAGAAATCAAAGGAATTTTTTTTCAAAAACCATTTTTTTTTGCTTCATATCCTATGAAAGAAATCATGCATGTTTTTAAATAATCTGAGCCAGTAATTGTTAACTATAAATCGTAACTACCAGGTTTTGGATTCCTGAAATCTTTCCACCATATTGATGATGTCAGAGAGAGAGAGAGAGAGAGAGAGAGAGAGCTGTATACATGTTTCTACTGGAGAACTTTTAACATGTTGACTGTTAAAAGTTCTGTTTGATGCTGTATACCGTAGATATATGACTGTATACCGTAGATATATGACTAAAACTCACCAGAAAAAAGCTATTCAGGAAGTGATTAGGGCTGGCGCAATGGGCACTTTACCGGTCACGTATGTCCAGAGGCTGAGTGTAGAATCAAAAGACACCTGCCGCACAGTCTTCTGCTTATCCACGTCCAGGTCGTAAGGCCAAATTCCCTAGCGAAGAAGGCTAGAAGAAGATGCCACATCCCCCTACCGTCCCATCAAACTCCCCCGCCGAAAGGGGATTTGGCACTAGGCTAATTCCTCTGCAAAGTTTTTGTTGCTAGTCGCATTATTGAAAACAAGTCACGAGATGGATCTGAAAAGACACTAATTATTGCATCAACAGTTGCTGAGATGTCAACGGTGCCGACACATTTGTCACAATTGCTAGAAGGTAGTTCACCAAGTGCGGAATAGAAAGCACACAAGATTTCTCCTTAGAAATGCTCTATTTTATGTTAAAAACGACATAATGATGACCTTGTAGAAGCATTATCTATTGAACCTTGAAAAATACCCAATAAAGTTGATGAAAAGCTGTCTGCTAACAGCAGGGAGTCAAAGTAGTAAATCTGCAACATTTCCTATGGCCAGTCAGTTTTTACAAAAAATTAAATATCAATAAAGTGAATTTAGTGGAACATTTTTCAATTTTTTGGCACTTTTTACATCCCAAACAGGTCGAAGCAAAAGCCACAAATCATCTGCAAATACTGTGACGTGTGCTTGCCAGGGAGAAAATTTCACGGTTATGGCATTTCCTTTAAAAATGCGGGTTGTACATTACTGGCACCACTAAAACCTGAGCAGTAACCATAGAGATGATCCAACTACTCCACATCTCGGCCACCCAGCAAAACGACTTCGTTCCGACGATGGAGAAGGATGAAAGCAGGAGAATGATCAAACTTGGTTTCCGAACATACAGCGTCTTTGATAGAGGCCAGCCGACTGCAGCGCAGACTGAAAGATCCCACTTTGCTCCGAGGGGAAAATAATGCAAACCAGGCACAGTGAAGAAAGAAAGGGAGGGACGGGATCACAGACGTATATGGAGATGTGCCACAGTGGAGAGAAGCGTCCATGATTCAGAGCGATGAAGATGTTGATCCGAGTCTGGCAAGCGTCAGTGATGGCGAGCAGCCTCGGGAGCCGACGGCCACGCAATTCATCTCTATTAACTCCAGCTCACCTCTGCTTTGAACTGTCATTGGACTGGATGGAGATTGTGCATGTGCTGCTGGTGAACCTTCACTGCGTGTGTGCACAGTATCTACTGTATGTGGTAAAGTTCAATGGGTCACCAAATCACTGCTGCCACATCCTGTATGTGGTCTCAGCAACGCGATAAACAACAAGTCTGATTTTCATTAGGGTTTTGTTTTCTCTCTTTCTTCAATTCAATAGACATTTGGGACCACTGGTTTGATTTATTTCATACATAATCTAGAAAAACTACGAAAACACAAACGAGCAAATCAGGCAATGGTCGGAAAAAAATTGGATAGTTTAGTTTTTTTAGTTCATGTTTTTATTTGTGGAAAAAAAAAAAAAAAGGAGATCTGCACATTTGGATCAATGCAAGTAAAACAAATTGAATTTCCAAGTTTTTGGACCGAAAGCTCTTTTTTGCACAAATATGTTTAAAGCTCCGGCACCTTGGCAGATTTGGTTGTGAGTGCGGTGATTCTACTTCTGAGTTCATGTTTTTATAACATTTATTACATAAAGTTGTCAAAGTCTGAAAAGTACAGAGCCTTGGACATGACATGCTTAAAAAAAAAAAAGAAAAAAACTGTGGCTACGAATTGGCATTGACGTGCTCACAAAAGTCATACCTCCGTTTCAATATTCTGTTTACATGTCTCTCGACTGTCCGGGAATGACATTTTTATTATTAATTACTGTTTCCTGTGTATGTTATCTTACTCCGTGGCTGCAAAGTACTGTTTTGAACGTCATAGGTAATTTGGGGCCGGAATTTTATTGTATTTATTTTTTTTGGACCATGTAGCATACGGATTTGGGCAACATCGTGCAACAGTCCGGCACTTTTAGCATTCTGCTCCGTACAAAACAGCTATGAGCCTAAAATGGCCCACATATGATGCTGCAAATGTAAACTAGTTGTGTTGAAACATAATTGGGCCAGTTTTAGCTAGATTATGGCAGGTTAGCATCAACTAATTGGATGTGAACCAAAAGTAGTCCATGTATGAGGTGCTATATTTATTTGGTCCGTCCTTGGCTGACATCTGGCATTGTGATGGTTTGGTTGTGGCCAAGATTGGAGCACCAAGTGCCATCATTCCATGTGGAATGTGAGCTGGATGATCATGCTAGGGGTGGACCCACTGGACCAGATATGGATTAGAAGAATGTAGCCATCTAGAACCTGTTTGTGCTGTGTGTTTGCTTGAGTTTCAAGTTCTAGGTCAATACATGGCGTGTAAAATTAGGGGTTTCTAATCTTCACATCACCATGTGTGTTAGCTCTCCAAAGGATGAGGACATATTCTGCTGTGAGTTAGCATGAGTTAGCATGAGCGTGTGGGCGATAGATGGATCTGCTAGAAAGAATATGAGGTGTCAGTGGAAATGTAAAGGCACTCCTTGAAGCATTAGGACTTATTTTTTCCTCTTAACTGAAGGATTTCAGAGATGAGCCGAGATGCATTAAGGTCGGCCTCCTTTTAAATTCTGTAAACAAATGAGAAAACCAATAATGACTACATAGAAATGGCCTCTATTATACATTTGAATTGTACCTCAATTTAAATGTCTCGCAAAAGCTCTTTGGTTGAAAACAAAATAGTTTTCTTGATGTTTATGACTGCGCTGGTGTAAAGCATTCCAAGCTGTATCTCACTATCTGAAAACCGCCGCTCTTTTAATAAAGATGAAAACCATGAACATCAGCTGTGAGTTAAAGTCTTGAGTTTAAGCTTAAAAAGGGGGATTAAGTTTGAGGGGTCCAGCGGGTAGACAAACGCCCCAACTCCAGACATCTACTGTCAGACGGCTCATCCGTTCCCAACCATGTCACTCCATTCATCATCCTGCCGCACGCCACGCCACGCCGCTCTGCTCAGCTGCATATCTGGGTTACACTCAGGCTTTCATACGCATCTTCTGATGAGTTAGCCAGACCCCAGACTACCAACAGTGGGTCCTCAGTCAGCGCTAAACAGCACACGATTCAAAGACGTCTGCCTGTAGTGGTGTTCACCTATACTGTACCTACAGGGAGATGGTGTCAATCGGTCTTATTTTATGGCTTCATTCATACGTTTTAAATCAATTTTAAAAAGATAAATCATGTTGCTACATTTTTTGTAAACCAGTTGAATCCAGACTTGGAACTCCAACTTATCCTGGAAAGACTCAGTTTGTACAAAAACTGCAGTTCCTAAGGGACAACCACTTATACAGGGTTATGT
The DNA here is from genome assembly GCF_900634775.1 of Gouania willdenowi. NCBI lineage: Eukaryota > Metazoa > Chordata > Actinopteri > Blenniiformes > Gobiesocidae > Gouania > Gouania willdenowi. Next base: position 3,968,434 of record NC_041062.1, on the reverse strand, counting down.
TTGGCAGACACTTCTTTCGTCTTAAAATGAAATGGCACATTTTGGTCATTTTTATCCTTCATAGTTTTAGTTCAGTTTTAGTCAACAAATTTTTTTTTCAAATTTGATTTTCTATCGTAATATTACAATGTTTGGACAAAGCTTAAAGGATTCTCAAATCAACCAATACAAACAACAATAAAATATTACATGCATATAATAACTATAAATTATAAAAGCTTTACAAATGTGTACATATGTATTTTCCCTTTTTATGAAATAAACTTTTCCACAGTTTCACATTACCAGTTCAAACGTATCATATGTATTTGTTATTTAGATAGATAGATAGATAGATAGATAGATAGATAGATAGATAGATAGATAGATAGATAGATAGATAGATAGATAGATAGATAGATAGATAGATAGATAGATAGATAGATAGATAGATAGATAGATAGATAGATAGATAGATAGATAGATAAATACTTTATTCATCCCGATGAATATAATTAATCATAAGATCAACATAAAAAATAAAAAAGCTGTATTATCGAGTAGAGTTTTGGTGGTTGGTGCAAAAACTGCAACAGTATGATGATGATAATAATAACAATAATAATAATAATCATAATTAGAATGAAGAAGGGTAGCAGGAAATATGAAAACATACATATAACGCAGGTACTACTGTATATTGTAACAACAGTGAAAGGTTGTGGTCAAAGTAAGCTTCATTCAACGTTTTGTGTAGTTTTTCAGAAAAAAAAAGCATCTTTAGGGACGACAGATGTGTTGCCATAGCAACATAGCTGATCTCATAGCACAGTGTCTGCATGCATGTTTTCACCATTTCACCATTGTCTTGTCTTCCAGCCCTACCTTCTAATTAACGTCCGTCATGTGATGCGCAGTAAGCAAAGGCTAACCGCTAAGCTAACGGTGCCAAGAGAAACGGTTTGGTGAATACCTAACTGTTACACCCTCAGTGGCCCTGTCTCAAATATACATCTGTTAGGTATTTTCTCCTTAAACAAACATATTTCATCAATATGTGACAAACTGACACAGATGCATATTGCTTTATACCAACAGCCACTATAGAGTTGTGTGTGTTTGGGCTGTAGCGTAGCGTCATAAATAAGCTATAAATAAGGTCCTCAGAGCTCTCACTATGTCGTTTTCAGAAGGTGTTTAAAGTCAAAGGGGGCAGCGAGTCTCCCGCAGACAAACCCAAACAAGAGGAAGATTAACAGATACTCCAACGCTTGGCTGAAATTTCACTTGAGGAAGAGAAAAAAAAGAGCCTGGAGAGATGATTTCACTCAACATTGATCCAAAGATTAAAAGAAGACGCCTGTGTTTGAAGTAGCGCACATGTGTTGTGCTTGATACGGCAACACAACATAGAAATGTTTGAATTATTATGTCATGTTATCAGCGATTCAGAAGCTTCATTCGATGAAGGAATACTAAGTTTGTGCTCGGAGCAAACACAACCCATAGAAAGGTTTTGATATTATCTGTGTGTGTAAAACCTGAGCGGCCTGTAGCCAAAACACACCGTCTATCAGTGATGGGCGAGTGGCGGCCAGTGGGCCACATGTGGCCCTTGGCCTAATTTTGTGCAGCCCGCACAAAATGAGTCCAAAAGCATAAAGGTTAACAAAAACATTTAAATTGTTAGAATAAATACACAAAATGAGAGATAAATGCACAAAAGGACCAAAAAAAAAAAAAAAAAAAATGCACAAAACCACCACAAAAAAATAAAAAAAACACAAAAAGGACATAACTACACAATATATTAGAAAAACACATCTAAGGGCAACAAATACATACAAAATTACCACTAAAATACACCAAATAACTACAGGAACCCAGAAAAAGATATAGCTACACAAAAAAAAATATATATATATATAAAATCACATAAAAGAACAGCAAAAATACACAAAATTACAAACAAAAAACCCCAAAAAAAACTACAAAAATGCACAAACAGATATAAATACACAAAATAATAGAAAATAACTGCAGAAAGCCAGAAAAAGAAATAGCTACACAAAATAATGGAAAAACACAAAAGAACAGCAAATATACACAAAATTTCCACAAAAATACACAAAATAACTGCAAAAACCTCACACAAGGATATAATGTTCTATCATACACAAAAGTTATAGAAAAAATGTATCAAAGAACAGCAAAACCACATAACACTACCACTAAAATACACAAAAAATACTTCAAAACACAACAGGACAAAAAGCTTCTCATATTAATAACAAAAAAAGGAAATTGTACAAATTACAACAGATAATTACACAAAAGGACAGAAAATTCACAAATTGATCACCAAAAACATCCAAAAACAAGTCTTTTTATGCACCCATCCCTGATCCAGGTAAAGTACAGCTGATGAATGTATTTCAGTTCTATCCCATGATCTTTCTGGTCCTGACTTTAGTTTTTTTTACCTCTCAACATGTTTTTGTTTCTTTTGCTAGAGGTAGTTTAAGCACATGCACCAAAACACCAGCCGAAGGAAATAATTACAAGCTTTAACTGAGAGAAGGGGAAAGGGAAATCCACAGTAGGATTCTGATGTTTAAAGCTTTGCTAAAGGGGGTGTTTAGTAATTAAGGAATTTGCCGGATGTGTTTGTGGGACCATAAAAAGAGAGGAAATACCTCCAAATAAGTGGCTTCACATGTGCTTTATATCTTCTGTAACACCTCCGGATATAAAGTCATCAGATACATATGAAAGCAATTTTCTTGGGTTCTTTTCACCGATTTTAAAAAAAGATAAAATATGTCAACATTTTTAAAGTAAATCTGGAATGTCGCTTTTAGCTATACTGCTTTTTTTTCGACTAGATTTTACTTACAATTATGAAACATTATCATCTAATTATTACTATTAAATAAATATTACAACAATTGAGTGTATTAGTGAACTGAGAAATGAAAAATATGTTTTTTAATGCATAATACTAAAAATATTTTACAGTAGTAACTTAGTAGACAGAGCCTGAATTTGTGCATTAACCAAAAAAAAAAAAAAAAAATTGACTGTTAATCTAATAAATCTAACTAATCGATTCTCTTGGCTTGTGTATGTACTGTATGTCTAATCCAGATTCACACAAATGTCACAAAACAAGGCAAGCAAATAAAGTCAGGGTAAATTAATCTCTCTCTACTTTGTTGTTACCGGCCTTTTGCACAGTATTAAAGTGTTTGCATTGAAATGAATGAACACGTTTTGTCTTAAGATTAAAGATTAATCTTAATGCATCACTGCCACCACTGGTGGAAAGCTTAAAGATACATTTGAGGTATTTCTTCCTAAAAATGGCAGAATTTACTCACAAAGGTCGAAACTTCTGCTCGAAAGATTGTTATGATAAAATGGTCATGTGACTTTAGCCTGGGAATAGTTTTATGCATTGCATTATGGGAATTGGAGTCCTGTAGAAGAATGCAAAGATGGTGCCCAAGTGGCAACGGTTCATTAAGAAGTGTTTTTACTTCTTCAATGTTTTCATCTGCGTTTGTTCGCAGGATATCTCAGAAAGTTGAATTTAAACGGATTGAAATGAAATGATAAACGATGCCAAACAGATGGAGTTTGATTTTGGAGATGATCCAGCAGGTATTGTGGATACAGTATCCAGAACAAATGTTAGATCATAATGTAGATTTTGGTCTGGTTCTACAGGAATGTCTGCTGGTGACTTTTTTCCTCTAAACTTGGTGGAGGTTTGCGTTCTCCGAGTGTTCTTGTTTTTACCGTGACTTCTTGTGTTTCTTTGCCAGACGAGAAAGACGATGATTCTCTTGATGCCATTTTTGTTCTGGTTTGTTTTGGTGGAATCTATCAGCAACAACTTTCAATCCATGAAAACACCAGAAATCAGAATCACGATGGATTTTATTCACCAGGTACAGTTTGAACAGTACAAGGATTTTAACTTGGTAGTTTTAGCGGAAAGAACACATCAACACACCGCGACGGCCATTTTCGGCGCCATCTGTTACTTTGACTGCATCTTTTTAGTGGTACACTGGCAACTGAAATACTTGTACAGTTTTTTAAATGTTATTTATCTCCAGAAGCTTTAAGTTCATTGGAATAGAAGCTTGCGTGCCTTGACCTGGTTTGGACAAGGCCGTATAAGGACTTATTAGATAGATGGACGCGACTTGAACAAAGAAATACTCAGCCTCTGTTATAGCTTCATGTTGCTGTTGCAGTCATTATAAAGTTGATGGCTGTAACTGTATCTAAGTCCAGATGCAACTATGCTTCCTGTGTAACGCAAACACTACTGTTCCAACATAGCCAACTCCTTTTCACACAACGGTTCACCTGTTTCACTTTTGTTTCGTTTGGCTGTCTGCAAATACTCGAGCCGCGCTTCTTTCCCTCGCCACATTATCGTCTTTCTTGTTCCTTCCACTTGTCTGGCACTTGGCCTCAGGTATCTGGCTTTAATTCCACATGTCAAAAAACATGGATAAAAACTGCACGGAGGTGATTGTAACCCAATGACAAGCCCTAATATGATGATTTATCACATCACGAGGGCGTACGGGTATGTGCTGGCCCGGCTCTGATATGGTGTCAGCTCTGCTTTCTGTATCCTTCAGTGATGAAGAAAAGACACTTTATCGGTTTCTGTGTTTTTCATGGCGTATAAAAATGCACAGAGGAAATACGTTCTTCATCAATCACTGGGACAAAAACATAAATCTGTGGCTTTGGCTCCAGTTGTAAGGAGTTCAAAAGTCTCTAAATGAGACACATTTATTCTTGAATTGGCAAACGAAACAGGTGATCACTGGCTCTCTTTCAGAGTGTTCACCATGCTGTATTAAAACTTCAAGAAATATTCCACACAAAAGGAATAAGGGATAAGGGCTACCACTATAAAAAGAGATTTGTTACTTCTGTAGTTAATCCAAACAGTTAGAACTTTAGATCAACTCTAGACTCGGGTCACTCACTCATACCCAGAAACACATCAGCCATCGTTAGTTCCGCTGTGTGGCATTTCACTCTTTATCTCAGACTTATCTGAAAGCACACAAATGTCAGTTTGACTTCCCACTTTCACTGAGCACTTTTCCAGTTAATGAATCTCAATCTAAGTGACCTTCTCTGCTGTTTTTTTTTTTTTTCTCCCACCGAGTCCTGCAGCCACTGTCGTTCTTGTGTGGGGTTTATCGGGCTGATAAGAACCTCCTCCTGATCCTCGGCCCTGGAGGATGAAGCCAGTCCCTCACAGGCTTATCTCTCCCTTCACCCAGCCGTACAGAACCAGAGCCAAGGCCAGCCAGGTGGGCACCCCTGTGAGGCCCAGTCAGGGCCGTGCCAACCACGCCACAGTCGTCAGCCGTTAATCCGGGGCTCCCAGCGTCCCTCCCCTGCATCACTATCTGCACTTGGCAGCGACGGTCAAAGCACAACGTGCAGCGGATATTGTTGATAGGAAGGAGGATCGCAGCCAGTCGAGGGACAGGAAGTTACCTCTACACAATAAAGCCTCTGTACTTTTAATCACTGAGCTGCTCTTAAGAGGTTTGGTTTCCCAAAATGACGAATGCTATCGTTGTCACTCAAAGTCACAGGAATTTGGCCTGAGCTGTTGCCAGATATAGTTTTCACTCTTACATTAATTACAGGGTAAACAGTTTCTTAAATTAAAAAAAATCAAACATCAAATATAAAACCGTATATATATTCATTAAAATGTATTTTTCCTTCTATTTTTATACATATAGAGCTAAATATATTAGATATCATGGGTGATAAAAAAAACCCCACAATTTTATTGTTGATGATTATGAATCAATACTTAAATTTCTTCAAATTGATTATTTACAAAATACATATAAAATCACTTGAAAATGGCTGTACATTCTTTTTTATTAGATTTGATTGCTAATCTTCACACATGCATAATAATTTTCAAGTTTAAAACAAATTGCAATTTTTGTTTTTTTTTGGACATCCTTATGAAATATTTGACACACACAAATTAAAAAAAAACAAATTTCTTTGGTTAAAATGGTGAATCAGTTTTACCAGATGGAAAAAAACAAAACTTATAGTATTTTAGCCCAAAAGTTATTTGACATAATGAAATGTAGGCTTTTTAAAACATCTGGTAAACTTTAGCTGCTAAAATTTAGTATTTCGAATCATTCGAATTGCAATCAATGCAATGATTTACAATACATTCCTACACTGAAGGCCAAATTAAAGATTGTCACCTTAAAACTTGAGCAAACAGACAACACATAAAAAAGAAATAAATCTTGCCTCTAATGCAGTAATGTGGTGACTGTCACAGCTTTACTCACAGATGGCTGCAGTTGTTGTTGGAGGAGGAGAAGTGGGCAGAACCGAAAGAGGCGGAGACAACACAGTTTTTCTGTCGAGTCAGCATTTCTGGAATGAACAATTAAATAAAGTAAACATTTCTATATGTCCTTTTCTTGACTGTATGTGCTGTTTATGTTGTTTTCCTATTCTATTCTTCCTCTCCTATTAGTTTGATCATTAACTAACTTCAAACTTTTTGTTTCGGCTCAGATTTTAAAATAAAATTTACTTCCTTACAAAAAAAAAAGCCTGAAAAGCAAAATTTTCTGTTGACTTTTAACGCCGCTGCTACTACGTCAGCTTCTGGCACTTCTGATCTAAAACTCCATAAATTTGCTTTTGGCTTTAAAACTTTGTAGAAGATGGGTAATGTGCTGAATAATGGATTTTATGGTTCGATGAATGTTTACATGTACAGTAGCGCTGATTGGCCCCCTGGAGTCTCCACTTATGGTTAGGAATGAAAGCGCTTCATTAGGGACGATAACACATTGTTGGCCTTAAGGGGGAAGATGTTTTTTTTTTTTTTTTTGCAGAGGTGCCAACTCAGCAGAATCCCAAAGGTGAGAACAGGGCGTAGATCCATAAAATATGAAATGTATTAAAAGAAAATGAGAATGTAGACGAAAGCATACTGTAAAGGTTCTTCTAGGACAGACAGCTCCTATTTGTACACACTAATCGGACATTGTCGTATTGGCATCATTGGATCTAGACATCGTAAAACACGCAGACGACACTGGACACTTTAATTTATTGTACTCAAGTACCGAAGTTACTAGTTACTTTCACCCCCCACGTAATAAATATTGCCACTGTTCTCTTGCACACAGTAAAAATCTCAAGAAGAAACTTGAAAAGGAACAGATGAAATCTTGCACAATTGGAACTTCATTTATTTTCCACAAAGACATCTGCGTAAAATGAAATTATTCTTTAAATAAAATAACACCAATGCGTTCAATTTAAAATAAAAAAGAAAAGTACAGCTACTGTACATTTATGGACTCTAAAACAGAAAATAACCGCCATTCAATGCTGTTTTGGCGCCGTACATTACATTTAATCTGATTGGTCATCAATGATGTGATGCATTTGATTGACGTTGTCTGGTATTTTCATTTTTTTGTAGTTTTACAATGTTCGTTGACCATTTTAAGACAATAAAATTATAATTTATCCAGTAACTATTGGGTGTAGAAATGCAACATATTACTTTACTTCTTTTAAATCGTATTTAAGTACAAGTAAAATTATTGATTTAGAAATATACTCAATGAAGTACAAGTGCGCATAAACGCAGCTCTATTACAGTAACGCCAGTTACTTTCACCTCTGCCAAAGAGACAAACAACAAGTATTTCCTTCTCTATCCGTCACCATTCTCGATACATTAAACATAAAGCTGCAGATATAAGCATGTGATGAGATGCCTCTGGAACTTTGATGCATCTGAACAGTTACAACAGGACAATAAACCTGAGGTGAAGTCAGCCAAGAAACAATCTGCTGATGTTTCAACCTGTATTATTCACTCTGTGGAGAGTAGAGTTACTTTATTGATCCCGTAGTGGGGAAATGTATACATTTATTAAGGGTTGTCAACCATAGTTGAGTTGTACTAGTGCTCAAATTTGTTTACGAGTGCAATGGTGCGTGACCGAGATTGACCTTTGTATTTTCAGTTCATGTTCTAAGAAAAATCATTTCCATCATCCTTTTAATGATTATCTTTAACTAAAAAAAAAACCCCGTATTTTTATATTTTCATTTGTTAATTTTCCACTTTCTCTCAATAACCTCCTGTATTTCTGATTTAACTGACTTGGTGACAGTCCAATACGTAAATTATGTCAACATTCAACATCTGATAAGGTTAACTGTCTTTTACAACCGCTATCCATGCTTTATTTTGCATTTAATATATTGCTTTTTAACTAAAAAATAAACATTGCAAACCCCCATTTGAGAAACACTGCTCTATGGAAAGCATTTATTAAATATCAAGTGTTATCAGTGCTCAAGTTTGGTTTACTAGAACAAAAGTAGACTTTAGTAAAGAAAAAAGTATCTCTAGTTCTTGTCCATAACATCAAGACCACTATAGTAGGCAGGTGGTCTTGATGTTATGGCCAATACAGTTGGAATCTTTCGTTTTCTTGATCAAAAACTAGAGAAAACATTCAAAGAAATGTTAAAAATGAGGCTCAGCCTTTAAATCCACATTTATATTTTATAGATCTACATTGAAGGTGAAAAGAAGCCCTGTGCCGTGCTTCATTTCTCCTAGCCACCATCCAAACTGGCTGGCACAGAGTGGTGAGCGAGGCGTTCAGTTGCCGCAGTGCGACCATAGCAGCATTATCCGATTGGCTGCCAGCGTCACCTGACAGGATGAACCATCTACAGTTCATTAAGACTGGTTTTTGTACATAAACTGGATGATTAAATCTCTCTGAAGGGAGTTCGAAATGTGATTACTGATTTAAACAATCCTCCTTATTGGTTATTTCCAAAAGCGTTTGACAAGCGGTTGTAGCTTCAGGTTATTAATATCACGTTTCTCAAGATACGATCAAAGAAAAGCAAAGCAACACCCACATTCTGGAAATCCCACAGCAGAGTTCTTCAGCACGGCGGTGGTGGTTCACCGTGATAGGGAAAAGTAGCAAATACCATGAAAATAAAACAGGAGTGAAAACTATCAGTTCAGACAGTAAAGGTCGAGTCAGGTTTCTTTATCCCGTCTCCAAACCGCACATACCTCTGTGCAGCATGTGTAGACTACGGAGCTCACTCCAGCAACAACACGGATTATTTGGGAATGGATGATTAAAATGCTTAACCCTGTTAAGTGCCAGGGGACGCGCTCTTAGAAACTGGCGACTTTTGTTTTCTGATCTTTGACTCGACAATGAGTGTGTCTGAAAGGTGTGTCCCACACCAAGTGTTCTAGATTCAGTTTGTCAAGGACCATTAATGCGTTACTCCTTTATTCTCAGGCAGACATGGGCAACTGGCGGCCCAGGGCGGCCACACATGCAGACATCGCTATTATTTTGTGAGACCGCCAAAACAAATTTCCCAAAAACTGTAACTCAAAAAGTTGGATGGAATATGAAGCCTAAACGCCAAAAATGCAACAAAATGACAGAAAAAAGGCACAAAATTTCCACAAAAATACAGAAGGTGCACAAAGTGACTCGTACATCTCACGGAATGAAAAAGACACACAAAACAACCACAAAATGTCTTAAACACAAAACAACAATACATTTACAAAATAGCTCCAAAGACACACAAAACAATGGAAAATTTTAGAAAAATACACAACATACCAACAATAACATGAAAAATGACAACAAAAACATACATGAGGACACACTAAATGACAGAAAAATGCACAAAATGTCAACAAAAGGGTAACAAAGTGACTTGTAAATCCAAAGAAATAACACACAAAACAAACACTTTAACACACGGTAAAAGTCTTAAACACAAAACACCACATTTACAAAGTAGCTCCAAAAACATAAAATAATGGAAAAATACAAACAAAAAAAACAGCAAGGAAACTACTCCAAAAACTCTACTTTTTTTTTTTTTTTTTAGAAAATGTCATAAATACACAACATACTAACAAGCAAAATAACAACAAAAACCAGCATGACATAGTAAATGACAACAAAATGCCCTAAATGACAGAAAAATACACACATTAACTCCATAAACCAACAAAACAACACATTAAAGCAAAAAAAGCCTTTGTTCTTTCCTGTATTAATGCTCAGATTGGTCATTTTTCTAAATGCTGACATTAATGTTGATTATTTAGCCCTCGGATCAGACAATCACATTTTTGTGGCCCATTTTGTGATAAGAGTTGCCCATCCCAGTTCCAGGACATTAATTATTTGCTGTGGTGCTGCACTGGTGTCAAGATAAAGATGAGTGGCTTTACTCATGGGGAGAATTTGTCTTCTGTTATAAGAAAAGACAGATTAACTAATGAGATCTGGCAACACAAAGGATGGTTAGAAAGGTCAGGGATTTCCAAGTCGCAGTAATACTAATAGTAATACAACTGAGACCAAGTTCCATCTTGTTTCTAAAAAAAAAATCTGTTAGCTTTAAGAAAACACCCACCGACAGTGGATAAATGGCTCCTGGACAAAAAACACAGGAAAACTCCAAAAGCAGATGGTAAATGCGCTTTGTTTCAGGACCATCCACTTCAGTAACACCGAGCATGATTTATTGTGGGTTTTATGCTCGTGCTTTTCCAAATTCGTAGTTTTAAAGAAACGCTGTTCGGTGTTTACTAAATACACTGAGGTGGTGAAAGGTTGTTGGACGAACCCTGTATTTGTCTTATATTGCTCTACAAATCCTTCTTCAGGCTCCAAGTGCTGTTCTTTAGTAGCTATGGAACCAAAGCCAAAGCACAAACCATTTATTTATATGCATCACAAAGTCATAAATAAAACTAGACACAGAAGAAAAAAAAGCATGCGTGCAGGAATAGAAACAAATCAAATTCTCCAGTGGTTTCTATCACTTCTACTTTACATTAGCTACAGTATGTGCCTTATTTTTAGGACCTTGACTTCCTGAGTGTGTGTGCAACTTCCTGTGTGACGACAAATACTGTAAAAAACAAGGTTTAGTAACGTTAAATAGCTCAGTTGTCCATTGTTGCTCTCATAGAATACCAAATTCAACACTTACGGTATCTTTTCAAAACAAAAGCCCAGGATCAAGGCTTATAATCAAAAGAAAGTTTTTGTTTAAGGTTTTCAAAAAGAAAATTGTAATTGAGTATTCCATAAACTTTTTTTCAACATATCTATTCGCTATAATGCTACTTCTTCTCTAGTGTTTCCCCCAGTAAAGCAACAAATGCTAATTAGGAACATGCTAACTCAGCTAGCAAAAAGCCTCAAATAAAACCCTGCTGGTGAAAGTAATGATGATAACTGATAACCGGATGCTCTTTTAAAAAGTAGTTAATGCAGTTTCATTCTATTTCTACCCCCATATATCGAATAATTTTCATTTTGTTTTTAAAATGTTTTAATCCATTGACCACTCTCCAAGAAATTAATAAAATTAGAAGATGCAGTATTACAGTTTTAAGTTGTTTCAGTAAAAACTAACTATTTATCCGCCGCACAGCGTGGAGAGTAGACGAGGTATTTTTTTTGGTCACAGTGGGACCATCCAGTGGGTCGATCCATCACAGCTGTCAGTGTCCGAACCGCACCATCGCATGAGTTAGCGTCGACGCATCTGCTGAAAACGCACCATGAAATTACATGGTTCCCCCCACCCCTCTGTTTCACCTCGGCCCCCTCTCGTCCTGGGACAGACTAACCCAGCACCAGAACTTTCCTCATTTAACAGATTTCCATATCACGAGGGTAGCTACAGCTATAGCTAGCAGTAGCACCTGAGCCAAATCTACCACAATTAGAACTTTGTTTATTTTCCACAAAGTCGTCTATATAAAATAAAAGGTTTGTCAAAATCTGCTATTATTAAAATAAAAATACATTCTCAGTGGTAGAGTGGGTCATCCAGTAACTGAAGGGTTGGGGGTTCGAATCCCGCTCTATCCAAGTCATTGTAGTCGTGTCCTTGGGCAAGGCACTTTACCCACACTGCCTCGTACGAATGGACATGAATTGTGCATGAATGTTGGTGGTGGTCAGAGGGGCCATAGGCAGCCACGCTTCTGTCAGTATGCCCCAGGGCAGCTGTGGCTACACTGTAGCTTACCACCACCGGTATGACTGTGTGAATGAATTATTGGTTTCTGTAACGTGCTTTGAGTCTCCTTGAAAAAAGCGCTATATAAATCCAAGCCATTTTTATTATGTGATGCATTTGATTGTCTGGTCATTTCAATAAAAAAATAATAATTTACTCGGTAAACGGTCGGGTGTAGAAATGTAACCAATTACTTTACTTCTTTTAAAACGTACTTAAGTAAAAATACTGATTTAGAAATATATATAGTACCCACTGTAAGGTGTCTGGGGTGAAGGATGTCTTGTGTTATTTTTTTATTAGTGTGCAACGATCCATAAAAGGAAGGACGTTCCCTTATGACGAGCTGATATCTTGTGAATTATGATCAATGTGTTCCCACAGCTGATTTGAATTAAACAGATGTCCTGAGACCAAAATATTCATCTTATGACAAAACTCACAGACTACCGTATACAGTCGGCTCGTCCTGATGAATCGACATCATGTAACATATGAAGGTAATTGCTGCTCCGCAGTAAAGGTTGAATGAATTTTCATGAAATCAGGTCTCCTAACGCTGCTAATTTGATTAATGATCGCAGCGAGCCTCATAGGATGTCTGCAGGGAGTCAGTCATGCAGCACAGTTTCTGATTAGCCTGTGAGGAAAGCTGGTGTGGAGCAAAAAGATGCATTTACATCTGATTGGATGTAATTATGGAGTCAGTCGGCGGTTGGAGTCATGTTTTGGGCGACATTTCCACTTGTTTTTCTCGTAGCTCACCTGTGACATTTTTCAGGTGTGAAAAAGCCCTGAAGAAGCTTAGCGAGAAAAAAAGACAAATCTTGTTATTCCCCACATTCCCAAAACCACATGTTTGATTTAAATTATTTCCTCCAGCAAACAGGAACAGGATTGTTGTAATTAGCGCTATATAAATAAAGTTGAATTGAATTTAATCTTTCTAGTATTAGCATCTTTCTGGTAGTATTACAAGTCCAAAATGAGAGAAAATTTACTTCTGAGTCGCCGAGTTCCTAGTGAACCCTTGTTCCTAGCGAAGTGGCATTTTTTCTAAATAAAATAAATTCAATTTTTACAACTTTTTTCTTTCTTTTCGACCACTTGTTTTCCTAGTGAAGTTGTAATTTTTCAAAATAAAGTACATTTAATTTTTACAACTTTTCTCTTTCTTTTCGACCACTTCTTTTGTAGTGAAGTAGTCGTTTTTCAAAATAAAATACATTTAATTTTTGCAACTTTTTCTTTCAACCACTTATTTTCCTAGTTCGGTGGCAATTTTTCAAAATGAAGTACATTTAATTTCACAACTTTTTTTTTTCTTTGTGACCACTTGTTTTCCCAGTTAAGTTGTACTTTTTCAAAATAAGACATTTAATTCTTACAACTTTTTCCGTCTTTGCGACCACTTGTTTTTCTAGTAAAGTTCTATTTTTTCAAAATTAAATGCATTTCATTTTTACAACTTTTTTCTTTGCAACCATTTGTTCTACTAGTAAAGGGTTAATTTTTCAAAATAAAATACATTTAATTTTACAACTTTTTTCCTTCTTTGCATCCGGTATCAAATGGTCCACGGACTGGTATTTTTCCACATCCCAGTTAAAGGGGTCAAATTGACCCCAAAGATAATAGCAGTGTTAAAAACAAGTGATAAATAAGGAATGATGATGGAAAGGAAACCAGTAACAATACATATATTTAATTTTCCATACAGTATTTTTCGTTTAGCATCCCACACTTGCATGTTGGAATAAAGAAATGAATACCCGATGGACAAATGTTGGTTTTGGAACAGTCCGTGTCCTCAGGATTAACATGACGACGTGTGGCATTTTCCATCATTACCAGCATGCGGATAGGACTCGTGCTTCCAACCCATCTGCCCCATCAACCAAACCCTCTGAGCCTGGTGCAATCTGTTCCCTGACACTCAGGAAGCGTGGTGCTAATCTCAGTAAACCTGCTTGTAGGAAAAGTGCCCTCAGCCTTCCACACCGGACCTTTTCTGTTCAGATAAACTGTGGGTCGCCTTCCTCAATAAACAGAGGAGGTCTAATCAGAAGCTGGGCCAAAAGGAGCCGAAGGGGCAGCTCGACAGGTGGAAGCTCAGCCCAGCAGATAGAAGACAGAACGGTTGTGTTATCAACACAGGATGGAAAGGAAGACGGTACCTACGTTTAACAGATAAGACAAGCAGAGTCCAAATACTTCCTCTAACACATGCTCAAAGCGCTCAAAGTGTTTCCTGATGCCTGAACCAAAGTTTTACAATGTTAGTGTCAAATGTAAAAAGTCAGTTACTGTTTCATAGCCGACATTTTGAACATTTAGCTCATTTTTCTTTCATTTCAGCCAGAAATTTATATAAAACAGCATGTTCGATATCATTGTCAAAGATGTGTAAACATGAAAAATTAATCTAAATGTAAACGTCAATGTCAAATCTAAATTTAAATGTTAAATGTAAATCTAAATGTTAAATTGGTCACCAATTGTAAAGCCTTGTGATGGACAGGCGCTGACCAGCCCACTTTGTATAATTTCTAAACATTTAGCTTTACACTTGGCGACCAATTTAACATTTAGATTTAACATTTAAGATTTAAATTAAACATTTAGATTTAGAGTTAACATTTAAAATTTTCATTTTACATTTAGATTTACATTTAACATTTAGATTTAATGTTTAAGATTTTGATTTAACATTGAGATTTAAATTGAACATTTAAGATTTAGATTTAACATTTAAGATTTAACATTTAGATTTAACATTTAGATTTAAATTGAACATTTAAGATTTAGATTAAACATTTAGATTTACCATTTAGATTTACAGATTTATTTTTCACGTTTACACATTTTTAACAATAATATATAACATGCTGTTTCACAAGAATTTGTCTCAAATTAAAGAAAAATTAGCTAAATGTTCAAAATATGTGGTTAACATAACAAAGTTATTACATTCAGTTCCCAATAGTCGAACACTAAGGATTTTAAGCTCTTTTTTACATGGATATTAAGATACTTGTTTATTTTTATTAGGTTTTAATCAACAGATTGCACTGCAGGTTAGATTTGAGAGAGGATAAGATTAGTTTTTGTCCCTCTGCTTGTCCATCTGTACCTCGACATCCCTTCTGACGATCTTTGGCTTGCTGCGACGATCTCGTCGTGCACGCTGAGGCTGACGAATAATTAATCAACAGAAAACCTCTGTTATTAAATAAACACCATTACCGGTACAATAATTTAATTATTGTTGCATATAATAAACGCAAACCTGTACATTTTTTTTTTTTTTTTTTAATATAATAGTTAATAGTAAATAAAGCTTCATTCAGCTTTTGACACAAAATGTACAATCAAGCACAAATTAATATTGTATTGGACAAAAACAGACATTAAAAAGAAAGAATACACAAAAGGGAAAAGCTAAAACATGAAAATACTAAAAATCATACTAAGTAACCAAAAACACAAGACGGCAAGTAACAAATACATATTACCCATCAGCATTCATTAAAGGCTTTAAAAAAACCTGAAAGTTGTGTGTTCCATCGGAATAAAATTCTACACAAATGTTGCTGTCATTAATCAAAATAAACCCTAAAATGAAGACTCTTCTTTGGCTATAAGGAAAAGTGCAACACAACTGTAGCATGTTAAGAATGAAGGTGAATATGAGTTACGTCAACAGTTTGTTAGTCGCTAACGTGGACCAGAGCTTCTTTCTCTCCATTCTTACATCACGTATCCCCAGTGTGAGACAACCGAGAGAAGCGTTCAAATATTCATCTCATACACACATGAATAGACTATGTATTTTCTGCTCAAATTAACCACCTCTCCTCTTGAAAGGTTTGCTCGAGTGGAAGTAACAGCACACTGTGTATAAATATTCAAGTGAGCCTCTCTTACTCTTCACGTGGACATTTAATAAAGAATGTGGACTCTTAACTTTGACAGTGTTGCCAAAGATGGATCAAAGTAAACGATATATCATCATCCCAAACGACTGCTTCATGAACCTCAGATTTCAGGTGAACTCGTCGTGAACCTGGAGTACGGCTGCAGTATTACTTACAAGAGAAATGTGGACTAAACTAATATATAGCAGTTATTCTTTACTTCCTTCTCCTTTATTTAAAGGGGCTGTGGCTATGACCTCACGAGTGACCAAACATGACTTCTTAAAGGCTAACACAAGTTAGCTAAACAATGACCCTGAATGAATCTACAGTAAAATCAAGGATAACTAGAATATTAGCATTTCCTGAAGGAAATGCTAATGAGAATGCAGGTGCTAGCCCACGTCGTACAGCATTAGCATAAGTTAGTATTGGCATTAACTAGCATTAGCATAAGTTAGCATCAACATTAACAAACATTAACATTAATTAGCATTGGTATAAGTTAGCATTAGCATTCATTAGCGTTAAATAGCATTAAAATTAACCAAACATTAGCATAGCATTAGCCTAACATTAACATTAGATCTGCATTAGCCTAGCGTTAGCATTAGAATTAGCCTAGCATTGGGACCCATGAGATCAAGCTACCACTGAAGGGATGACGTAAACTTTTTAGGCCAGGTCTTCGCTCTCCGATGGCGTTGGGCCCCCTTGAGTCTAACCAAAGGCAGTCAAGTGAAGCAGAGATGTGTGTAAAAGCATATGACGTAATTTTTCAAAATAATACACCCTATACTCGTCCACAGTCCCTTGATTGGGGACCAACGTTTATCCAACAAGCTTTCATTGCTTTTAAATGGAGTTTATTTCCAGTGCCATGGAGTTAACGTGTTCTCTTTGGTTCATTGGAGTTATCTCTATAATGTGAAAATAGGAAAAACAAGTACATAAAGAAATAATGTCAAATACAAAGCAATGCAATGAGTATCCATCTTTAATCCTTAGAAGTAAGAAGACTAAATATTAATTTAACTGCCATATTTTGTGGTCTGTCTGTTTAGTTGACATTTTGAATGATATTCTTTTGAAACAAACTGAAGTCTATTTGTGTTGGAACCTGTAAAACCAGTTAAACATGCAGGCATGTACGCCTTCTACCAGTAAAGGACTTTAATAGTGTCTGTAAAGTTTGTAGGTTTGATAGAACAGGAAACACAGAATCAAAGAACACAAAGAAGTCATAGTGAAGGGAAAAAAGTTGGGCTGTGACCAAAAAGTAAGAGCTCCATAAAGCAAAGATGGAAGGTAGTTGGGGGGGGCGGGGACCCGGTTCATCAGGTGTTTTTCACATTATCGGAGCGACAACATTGTAAAAGGTGAAATAGCAGGAATTACAGCATGACTTGTAAAACTGGTGTTATTCCCATTAGTAGGTTTGACTGTAGGAGACACAGCTGACTGTTGGATCATAGAGACAGAGGAAACTGTTAGGGGGAAAAAAGGTTTGCATAATATCCGTCAGCTGGTATCACACGCTGTGCATATCGGTTCATTTTATTATCATTTCCTGCATTTATTTCTAAGCATATTAGAGATAATAAAGACCGGTATGTTTAATTCTCCTCAGATTAGGCTGAGGACTTTTTAGTGGCTCAGAGGGCTGTATGCAACAGCATAGTCCGCCTATAGCCAGAAATGCACAAGACGAAGTACAAACCCTGAACACGTCACTTCATTTCTGGGAAATAATCTTCAGATTAGAGGTAATTCACAACAGAAAGATTCCCGATTGCCCATTTCAGAGGAGAGTGCATGCTTTTACTGTTACCTCAAATAGATTGTAGGGTTATTTCCTATTCATTATCTCTAAAAACATCTTGAATTAAACATTTTTTTTTTTATAAAATAGCACAAAATGATTGGATTTTAGAAATAACGTAAACCTCAGTTTTTCAGGTTTTTTACTTTTTTAAAACTTATTTCCTACAACCCCCGACATGAGTGAGCACTGTCCATTATTCTGTATAGTAATAAAGAATAGAATGGGTCACAGCGAGCCACTGTCCACTGACCTCACCCCGTCCCCTCCAATGGGACAGAGGGGGCTGACCACAGCCCATTGTAGAGCCTTTGTAATGGTCACCAGAGAAGGACCTAAAGCCTCAGTGATTGATGCTGGCCTGACCCCATTGAAGAGTCGGGCCAACATGTGGCTACAATTAGCCTGAGCTTGTGTCCTAAACTGCCTTGTAAACACCAAATCAAGAAATGTAATGTTTTTGCTACATTTTGTTTTGCTTTGGCTCAGACATCTTCCCTCATGATTTTATAATTCTCTTTTTCTCTCAGAGTCCACGTGTCACATTTACGTCTCGCTCAGGAAAGCTCAACCCGAGTTATTTTCAGTCGTGTAATTTTTAAACTCTTGTTCCCATCAAAGCCCACCTGACAAAGTCCAAGAGGAAAGACTCCGATCTGCTATCTGTGCCGTCCTGGAGGGACCAGTCACCACGCCGTCCACCTCGCTAATGCCTCTTCTCTTTTTCTGTGTTTAAAGGGTGACAACATCTCCAATTCGTGCTGTCGTTGGGTTTTTCTCCGCAGGGCACCGCACGGCTCTTGGTGCCATCTCCATTCATGGCTGTAAAAACGACCGAGACGCCCTGGGACTGTCAACCAGCTCACAGTTGACTTCCCCCACCTCGTTCTCTTCTCATCCTACATTTCTAACTCCATTTTTCTTTCGCACCCTGTCACTTATTCTGACACCTACGTCTATGGACACTTCGAAAAATAAACTCCAGCACTTCTGCTGCTTTTATTATTGGGTTTCTTTTCTAGAGACAGTAATGTCTAAGTGAAGCCACTCAGCCTGAACCGGGAAGAAGAATGGGAAAAAGAATATATTTGGTCACAAAAAACATTATTATTCCATCAACTGGTGAGTGCTTTAACTGAGATTTCTAGTTTAGGAGTGGTAGTATCAATTACCAGTCCTTATTAGCTCAGTGCTCCAACTGTGTATTTATGGGTTGTTTTTGAAGTAAATTAGTGCTGGTCTTGTTTGTTTTTGAGAATGTTTCTTTACTGTTAAATTGCTCAATCATTTTAATAAGTAGAAGAATGAATGTCCAGGTACCAGTGAGCAGAGTTGGAGTAGAAGATCAACCCAAGCAAACAGCTTATTCTTTACTTGTGGATCATTAGGATCAAGTTTAAAGAACAGTTTTTTTTAGTCTATGTAACAATTAGCTGCTTCTTAAATACTGTTGGACTCAAGCTGCTTCGTAATAGATCTGTAAAGAAAATCCATCAAAGATAAAGATGGATCCCGAGTGTGACGTGACGGATGGAGGTGCTGACACGTGGAGTGTGGACTATGTGCTCTCGCTTGACCTTCCTTTAGCTGAAGGTCTGGCAGACGCCACTCAAGAAAAACTCACAGGGTCACGCAGGGTTACGGACATCATTGATCGCACATGGCGCCACAAGCTGAGAAAGGGCGAAATCAACTCGTGAGAGATGACCTTTTTTTAAAAAAGAGAAAACTAAAAGTACCTGAGGGTCTACTTTGGTGTCCGGTGGTATTTTTGATTAAAAAGACACAGTGACAGAATGGTGTCTGATGTGGACTTCAAGGATCCTCTGCTTTATCTTTTTCCCTCGCTGTTATCAAAGCGCTTTGGTCAGATGCCACAAGCTAAGCATATTTCACCCTATGGCGTCCTCCTCTCTAAAGCTAATTTTGAGTCTTTTTCCATCTTTGTTGCCCACACTTTAAATGAATATTATTTAACTGCTGTAATCCACTAAACGCTGAATTATTTTTTTTTTGGTGTACATTTTAAAATGCATTCAGATCCCTGAACGTGGATCTTTTACTCAGTAAAAGCAACTCAAACACCATGGGTTTTCTATGCAAATGTCAATATTGATTCGATATTTATCTTTCAACCTGTTAAAATAACTAAAGAAACGCAGGCCTTATAAAGATGGAACCATGCACACGCCTGTTGATGGAGTAACACCATTTACTGTAGCACAGTCCACTGCCTTAAGTCTCCTTCGCACAATTTACATGACACGCTACATTTTGTATGACTTTCACAGCTTTTAAACAGTCCTAAATGACCTGATTCAAGCTCCATCGACCATGTTAATGTTTGGTGGGCTGATATTGACCACATCCTGAGACGAGACCACCAACAGAGGACCGTGACCATTCTATAGAAATGCAAATGAGCCAAAAGACAAAAGTGTGTACGTTCAGATAAATGTGCAGAGTGCCACATGTGCGACCACACATTCAAGAATAGCACTCATCTGACCTTTAATGCAGCCCCTTCAATGGCCCTTTGACACAACCTCTGCATCTACTGGGGATTCCTTCGCTACATAACTGATGAATTCAATCTGAATTTTGCCCCTCAATTATTTGCTGGGGACAAAAGAGATGATGGAAAATCAGAGGAACACATAGAAAGGCTTGGATCATTGAGCGTTCCAGACCAGCGTGACATCTCTCCTAATGATCCACACACCAGATGGCATGAGGTAAACTCACACAGGAGGCAACACCTCAGGCTCAGCTGATTCATTCCAAGTTAAAGTTAGGTTTTATATTGACTTTTCTAACCATGCATTTCATTTGGCTTTAAAGCGACACCCAACCCAAAAGATTAAAAGCTGAATAACAAAACTTTGTGACTAATTTGTGACAGAAATGTCTTTTATACCAACGTTTAGCCTCAAACACATGTAATCCCTTTATATATGGGTGACACCATTTTGGAAAAATGACACAAAGTGCATGTCATGTTCTCATTACAGGACTACTCTTTGTATTTTCAGTCTCATAAAAAGTAAATGGAGAAATAGCCTGTTAATGTGACGTGGTTATGTATCATTGGACGTTCCTAAAAAGACCAGGAACATTATGGTGGACGGATTTTGACGTTGGATTACCAAAAAAAAAAAGAAATGTTACAGTGGAGGCATTTGGATGCCACTATCAGCCATTTTACTACAGATCCAAGCATGCATTCTGGCTAAAAACACATTAAAGCTGCGATCTGTAGTTTCTTAGAAACGTCTCAATGTCCCACCCTAAACAGCCTCACTTCCTCCCACTGCCTCTCCCAATCTACCAGAAGCCACGCCTCTACTTTTCTGCACGCACGTCGCAGAACATAACAAGATTGCATCAGGTCGTATTGATATATGTCTATGGGTCAGGTAAGAGTTTAAATCATATTTACATGTTTGCTGTTGTGACGCGCAGCCTTGTTTCTGTGCACAGTTCCGCATTCACTTTAATTGCCAGGCTCAAAAACAGGAAGTCGAAGCCTATTGGCTGGACGCAGTCGGTGATCGTTTCCATTTGTATAGGGGTCTATAGGATGAAGGAAGGACTTGTATACATTAATTTATATGAAAGAGCATCAGCAGTAGACCATAGTAAAAGACTAGTTAGGTATTTTTTTGCATTTCAAAAGAATCATACATAAACATAGATTTCTCAGAAAATCCTGATATCAGCTTTAAAACCAGGAAGTCTATGCTACCATGGCAACCATCAGATGCCTTAAACTTCATCAAACCAGTTCGAGTTACTTGGACAGAGTACTTCCTTGAGTAACCACTACCTCACAGTTTGTCAAACATGTCGACCTTCACAAGTATGAGTTTAAAGTACTTTTAATTGTATCTGCAGCTTCTAAATGTCTATTCACTCACCAAACGTAATTAATAATGTTGCACCAGTTTATTTCTTGAGACAATTTCTCAACTGAGGCGACAGATGTTGCGTCAACACGATATAGCGACTGAAGACTTGAGTTACTATGGGGGGGGGGGGGGTACAGGGTGGACAGTGGATACACCAAAGCCACAGACAAACGCTGCACCTGTCACTTCCCTGCTGGAGTCCCACCACCACCAAGAGAACAGCAGACGCCCCCTACCCACCCCTCATGTACCCCCCACACACGCAAACACACACACTGAGTGGCAGGTCCGTCTGGGTCAACAGAGCCCCGCTTCACATTCCAGTAGTGAGACAGATATGGGGGTGTCATCTCTCACCTGGTTTTGGCTGTGTGGACAGTAGGGGAGCTGTTTGTTTAGCTGTTTGCTGGTATCAGTGACGTCTTCATTTACCATAATGTTTGCAGAGCAGTAAAGTCAAGGCGCGGTGAGCAGAGAACACTTCTTCAAAGCAGAAACACTCACTCAAGTAAACGCTAATTGTTAAGAGGTTTCAAACGTCAATCAACTTGATTCACAAATATCAATATACCAAATATTTAGCATAAAAAAATAACATTTGTCTCCATCTACAGTACTGACGGTTTGGACGGTTGGTGCCAGGCTTTGGAATAGTTTCTTAGATAAATATAATTGTCTCTTTACAATTTATTTTTAACAAGAACCCTAACCCTAAAAAAATGAATACAAAAAATATTTTAAAAAACTCCAAACAACAAAATAAAAAACCCACAAATTGACTCAAAACACACAAAACAACAACAAAAACTATATGAGAGAAAAATACACAAAATGACTTCAAATACACAAAAACGGCAACAAAACAAAAAATATATAAATTTTGAAAAAAATTACAAAAAAAAAAAAAAAAAACACAGAACACGAATACAAAAAAGTCTACAAAAATCACAAAATGAACACAAAAATGCATAAATTGGTTTAATAACACACAAAACAACAATACAAACAAATGAAATGAGGAAAATATGCAGAATGACTTCAAAAACACACAAAGCGACAGTAAAAACACACAAGACAACAACAGAAAGCGCAAAATGAGGGAGAAACACAAATGGGGGTAAGCGACAAAGCCAGATTACCTCTTATCGCGCTAACTTCCAGGATTTAATCAGTGTGTGCTGTTTTACGAAGCTCACTAACGTCTTACGGAGCTAAATCACCATGGTAACTTAGGCTGAACGACTAACCTGGTCGGGACAAGGTTTTGTTCTGGCTTGGATATTAGCGAATGTATAAATGCAATCCTTTCATTTACTGATGACATCCTTTAGGAAAAAATATAGATTTATATCTGATGGACTGATCTACAGTCAGCTGATGAAGCCTGCGCCTCCGTACACGCGGACGGGTGATGTAATTCGTTCTTTCATTCCTGCCTTTTCTGTGACAAGCGCACGTAGCCAGGCCGAAATCACTTGGCTTGAATTAGCATGTTGTTATCGACCTTCGTAGAACAGCTTCTCTCTGACAGGGAATGTTTGGTTAGGTGAAGCCTGCTAATGGAGATACTGTAAATCCAGAATATAATTATCTAGATTTGTAGCATACCCCCAAAATGACCAAAAACACATGAAATGAACACAAACAAATTGTTTATCTCTGTATTATTAATGCTCAGATTGGTCATTATTCCAAATGCTGACATGAATGTTGATAATGTGGCCCTCGGATCAGAAAAACACATTTTTGTGGCCCCGCTGTGGTAAAGATTGCTCACCTCTGCTCTAGAACCAGGTTTGGAACCTTATCGTACTTTGTAATATTCATCAATGGGTTTTAGAATCAAAGAGTGAGGATGCGTCCAAATAACAAATGATCTGCATCGACTGTTTGCTTCTGATAGTACGATTCGAGTTATCGTCTTCCAACTTGGTTTCCCTTTTCCTTTCCTCTGCTAGCGCTACTAGCACCCAGGGATCTCTCTCCTATTTCAATAATGCATGAGTGTTCGGGTTGCTGCCGTAATCCTGACTGACACTAAAAGTCTGTCTAGATTTAGTGTCATGAAATTTTCATCCATTAATGTGCAGTCGAGCTCAGACTCTCCACTATGTTAAGGACCACTCATGATTTTTCTCTCTTTTTTTCCCACAGCAAAGCCAGCCTCTTTCTCTCACACTCATGCACGTGCACACGCACAGCAGCAGGTGATAGAGAGCAGACGAAGCATCAAAGTGCCACGCCAAAGTCACATGACACTCTGCTCCGTCTCCACAGGACTGTTTACGACTCATTTGTTCATCTTCTCAGCAGCTGAAAGAAAACATCTGAAGTGTCCCATCTACAGCCTGGAGAGGACATTCCATATCTCGTTCTCCCATTCTAAACTCAGAACAATAGGTTGTTTGAAGAATGCCAACATGCATGACTCGTCGTTTTTTGGCTGCTTTATTACAACAAGATTTCATGTAATTGTTCATTTTCTTGCTTGAACCAAAGAAATATTTCTGTACACTTGAAGGCAATGAAAGCTAACAGCTAGCTGGAGCTATTAGCTTGTTTGGGTCATCTATGAAAAAACTTTGTGTCGTTAGCTCTGATAGCACTTTGTTTAAAAGTTCATCTCCCAGTTCGTAATTGATTGATTTTTATGAAATTTGACTCATGTATGTCGAGTTGGTTCCTCAATGAATCCGTATCAGTTCCAGATTGTGCATTTCATCGCCAATTATAATTGTAATTGCCTAACTTATAATGAATTACAATTATGACGTATTGTAATTGTATTTTGAAAAATCTGATGCTGTCATGATTGCAAATTAAATTGTAACTGAGTTTGGATATTCGACTTTGTAATTGTAATTGCCATGAAAATTCTCTAAATATTGTCAGTTATAATTTATGTAGTTAACATTTATTAAAATATGTTTCATATCAAGCTTTCCCACATTTTACCATTTAAGAAGATAAATAATAGAGTGAGTGTGACACAATAAAGGCTCGTCAGTCTTTATGAGTTTTACTCACTGTCTGATTCATCCTGAATCTGTTGGAGGATTAGTAAACATCCCTTGAAGTGAAAAGTTAAAGCGTCCTGATTGACAGGAACAAAAGGCAAAATATGAAACAAATTACCTTTTTTTTCCCCACCTGTAATCTTGCCTTTGACAGACTGTATTTGTGTTCACGTATCTCAGCTTGGGTTCACGCGCCAAGCTAAACAGAAAATCCTGCAGACCATTCGTGTCTGTAATCAGTGTGCAAAATAGCTTGTTTTTGTTGGTGAGTGTTCCACTCGAGCGTATAATTGGGAGTTACACAACGAGGGAAATTAAATAAACGCCCATGCAATCAAAGCAGCCGTTAAGCACTTTTGGCCTCCGATGCAGCCGCGTCTGTCAAAGCAAACAGCGCAATGTGCTGCGACGTGGCTGCGTCGACTGTTATATAGAAATACACACTCTAGAAAGCTGTGTACAAACCAGAAAAAGGGTCTGCATACGCAGAAAAGTAGTGGACAGTGGTCAAGTTTTCATTAGTTTTCCCAAATTCATTAGAAAAAACACAATTCTTAATATAATGTAGATAATTTTCAAATATTTTCGGTGCCATAGAAGTGACTGTATAATATATATATATGAAGTTTTCAGTGAAATGGTTCCGAACTTTTGAGACTTTAGGTTGGTTCTTCAATTCTTCTCCGCAATGTAAATGATAAAGCGACACAGCAAAAACTAAGCAGAGAGCAGCCGCCGGCCTGATTTTATAATGAATTTGCAACATTAAACAATGCGTTGACGCATGAATGTCAAACTCTGCCTACGATGCAGATGTTTAGTAAAAAAAAAAGATAAAAAATTGACATAACTCTTGACAGAACTTGCCCTGTTTTTCCCAGTTTAAAAAAGAATCACTTGATGCTTTCATAAGGCAATCAGTAGATAAGCCGCCTGCAGCTTATATATCAGTTAATTCTCCCTTTCTACTTATAAAGAAGTCAAGTTGATAAATTCTTGCTGCTCATCAACAGCCGTTTATAGCCAGTTAGCTGCTATAATATTAATAGCCTTCTTATCAGAGAGACGGAAAAAGGCTTTTAATTGGTTGGTGGGATGGGATAAGTCAGCACCACAAAGCTGGCCAGTATCAAACCAGCAGAAGATTGGGAGGATAACCCCGCAGCAGTAACAGCAGCCGTTTCTAATTAGCACCCACCTCTGCATAAATTACACAACATCTCCCACCTCGCTGTGATTCTTGAAGGAAAAAGGGTTCGTTCCATTCATCGTCTTTGCACTCCTTTAAACGTCTTTCATTCCACATGACGTGAAGAATAAAAAAGGGATGAGTCTAAAGCCACCTCAGATAAGTCACTTTCCCCACTCGCACCCTTGTAAACCTGCTGCACTCCTGAGCTGCTGTAAAATATGCATGCCTTACACGTCTCTGCTCAGCAGTGACTTCTTTATGCAGGTTAGAGTTTCAGCTACATTTATAAAAATAAAAAAGGATAACTTCTCAATGTATCACTCCATGTCTCTACGTCCTGCAGGCGTATTATCATTACCCTTGGAAATGTGCAAAATTCAAAAAGTGCCAAAAACTAATAATGGAAATGTTTTAAGAAGGTTTCGAGCGTCCATTTGCCTGCGGCGAAGTCTCGCGGGATGAGACTTCGCAAAAGTTACGAGGCTTTTACCCTAAACAGCCTTCAATGGAAACACGTTCAAAGCGCAATGTCACCATTTTTGAAATATCACTTTTATTTTGCGAAAAACTGTAACGGAAACAGCGACAGACATTGTCTTAAAAAAGGCAAAAACAAATATTAACAAACTGTTAAACTGTACTCAAGCCAATATTTAAGGATGTTATTGCATCACAGGTCTATTTATTTGCTTGTATTTGTGTCTTTAGAATTAAAAAATACAAATCCATCACATAAATGCACTTTAGATGATTGGTCTAATGCTAAATAATAAAATTTAATTATTCATTCAAATCAGAAATATCTCATTTATATGAACTTTTAGCCTCAACAAAGTAAAGCTTTTAAAGTTAATGTAATGTCAACTGTACATGATATTAAAGAGTGGTTGAAATTTTGTGCATTTTTCTGTCACTTTGTGTGTTTTTGTGCTTGTTTGGTGTTATTGGAATAATTTGTGTGTACAGTATTTTTGTAGCCATTTTCTTTTTTTTCTATTATTATTCTGTATATGCATATTCAGTCATCCTATGTTTTGGAGTCATTTGTGTATTTTTGTTATCAATTTATATGTAGTCATCTTGTGTGCTTTGTCAGTAATTCTGTGTACTATTAGTAATTTTTTATATATTTATGTTATTCTGTGTTGTTTTGTATTTTGTTTTTTGGAATCATGTTTTGTATTTTTGTACAAATTTTCTATGTTTTTATCTTATTGTGTATATTTGTAGTCATCCTGTGTTTCTTATTGTGTGTACTGTTGTTATCCTTTTGAGCAATTTCTTTTGATTTTGTATGTTCTTGGAGTATTTTTACTGTTGTTTTGTGTATTTTTTGAGTCATTATGCGTTGATCTTTTTTGTGCAATTGTTTGCATTTTGTATGGTTTATTTTTAATAATTGTGTATTTTGCTGTTGGTTTATATTTTTTGGGGTCATTTGTGCATTTTTGTTATAATCTTCTATGTTTTTTCTGTATGTTTGTAGTCATTATGTGCTTTTTGAGTAATTTTGTGTGTTGTCCTTTTGAGCAATTTCTTGTGACTTTGTGTAGTTTTACAGGTGTTTTGTGTATTTTTTTGGTCATTTGTGCAGTTTTGGAGTCACATTATGCTTTGACTTTTCAGGCCATGCAAAATCTACCCCGCGGGCTGCATGTGGCCCCCGAGCCACCAGTTGTCTGTCTGATTACACAGTATTTCACAGTGACGGTGTGACATGTGGGCACACTTGGGGTCTCTTTGTTGAGGAAAACGGTCGGCGGGTGATTTCAGGCGACAGATGTTGGCGTTTTATTAAAGACGATGCCCACTGAGGACGAGTGACAGCGATGGATACATACAGTTAATGTACAAACACTGTAAGGCAGAGATTGACATAGCACAATATCAACATTAATGACAGCAAATATAATCATCTAAGCATTTATTGGGAAAGAACAACTGGTTTTATGTGTTATTGTTGTTCCTTTGTGTATTTTTCTGTCAATGTGTGCTTTTTCACTGTCCTTTTGGAGTCATTTTGTGTGTTTTTGTCGTTTTGACCATTTGTTTTAGCCCTTTTACTTGCATTAAGAAATAAAATTAAAAAAGTAGTGTTTTCGTAAACCACGGCTTTTAGAATGTGTAAACCGTGTAAACCCACAATTAACATATTAAAAGCAAAAAGTTTTCCTATATCCAATAATAAAAAAAAAAGGGTTAGGGTAACCCTACATTTTTTTAAAAATTTGGATTTAAATTTAAAATCCAAATCAAAGTATACGGACACATTAATGTTTGATAGCTTTAAATACGTCAATTTAGGAGGTATTATTTAACAAGAAGCAGTTTAGATTTCAGAATAAAAGCATGTGGCAACAAAAAAAAAACAACATTATTTGTCATGTTTTTTATTATTTAAATGCCTGACCTCAGCTGGGAGAAAAGGCATCATTGTGGACTTATTGCCTTGTTATTAACCTTGTGTCTTAGTATTTTTAATTTCCATATTTTAATTTTTTCATACTCCTGTTTAAACAATTGTGTTAGCAAGACAAAGATAAAAAATAACTAAATGTCTAATTAGCTATAGCTTTTAGGAATTAACTTATAAGCTTTGCAAAAAACATAGTTTAAAGGATTGTATTCAAATATATTTGTGTTGCTGGTGAGTTTTATTAATATTGCCTCCAACAGTGTGAAACTTTTTTTTTTTTTTTTTTACAGCCTCTTGTTTAGCAAAGTTTAAAGGTAGATAAACTTCCTAAAGCTTCTATTTTGGGAACGTTTCACAACATCAAAGTTAATAAATTATTCCTCTAATTGCACCAAAAAGAAATGTTGGAATATTTTACAGGAAAAAATTAACCACACATTTCCTCACTTTGTTTTTTCATCCGAGCGTTTCAAAATAAAAGGGGGTCATTTTCCAAAACTGGAACGGCATGGCAACCGAGGACTTCCCAACGTCTCCAAAACCACCTCAAACCCCCTCCTGGGCCACGGCTGCACCGCCCTCAGCGGAGCCTGATTAAAGCTGTGAATGGGCACCAGTGGCAGGAAGTGGAGCACCAATGGTTTCCAGACCAAGGAATGGTAACCATTGAGTGAGCAGCACTGGGAGAGTTACCAGTCTGGACTGGGGCAAAGATAGAAAATGGAGCTAGACTTCCTCTCAGGCAGAGGTTGTGATGTTAAAACACTTACATTACGGTGCACATTTTAGAACTCTCAGAGTCATTTACAGACTCATGACTCAGCAAAACCTCTGTCCAATGAAACTGCCTCACTTGTCAAACAAAAACATTAGTCATCAGTCTAAACATAAAAACCGCCCCAGGCCATAAAACACGACATGACTTTGTGTTTTGAAGAGACCGGAAATAAAAAGCATGAGTCATGACTTTTGAACATGTGCTGCTTCGGATACAAGAGTAAATTTAAAATTGTTATTTTATATTAATCTTTAAAAGTTAAGCTATATCAACGCTGCATTTACCTACATATTTATTAATCAAAAAATATGTTCATATATCTTAACTTTAAAAAATGAAGAAAAAAGGACATAAAGTCTTTTTTACTTGCTTTGTCATGTGTACTTCCATTTCCGTCAAAATAAAATGCCATGTGGTGTTTTACGGTATCATGTACTGAGTTCACATCGTACAAAAATTTATTTTTGCTAAAAAAAAAAAATGAATTCTTTTTTGTTTTCAAAGTGAACTGACACGAGTTTTATTTGTTTATTGGATTATGTGAGGGTCAGGGTTATAATCTCAGTACACACCGTGACTTTTATTTTGAAGCCTGAGGCTGTGTCATTTGATGACGTTTGGTTTGGCAAGTGATGCCTTCTCATCTGATGGAGGTTTTGCTGAGTCATGAGACAGTTTTGTCTGATAAATAACAGAGGTGTTCCTGATACTTCACTCTGAGACCTGAGGATGTCCTACATTAGTTCCAGTGGGATTCAAGGTTTTTTCAGGAAAATTCAGGAAATTTCCTTACTTAACATACTATTCAAAAAGATAACAAAATGAATCTGGCTCGAACTATTACATGGAAGTCAAGTGAAACATCAAAGTCCATCAGCAGAACTCCTCTGAATAAGACTGGCAGTAGAAACATGTCGGGAGATAAAATATTCCTGAAAAACCTAAACAAAACCTCAACTTAACATACTTTAAAATGTCCGAAAATGTACACCGTACTACATGCAAACCTCCCACACGCATGCATGCATATTTTTCAAAATAAAATTCCACAGGTTTCCATTTGAGCTCAGGCAGGATAAGCAGGTTTGATGGGAAAACAGCTGATAAGATGAGCTGATACAGTATACTAAATCTATGGATATTATTCACACACACACACACACACACACACACACACACACACACACACACACACACACACACACACACACACACACACACACACACACACACACACACACACACACACACACACACACACACACACACACACACACACACACACACACACACCTCATCAGACCAGCAGCTGGGACAGCATCCCCACTGCCATACTGGGAGATATTGCCTCATCCGTCAGTAACTGCTTTAAACATCGTAAAGAACCATTTGTTCCTTTAAAGCTAATAATGACGCATTAGACGAGATGATGATAGTCAGATCTGGGCCTCAGTGGAAGCTCTTGCCTCCTTTTCTCCACCATCAGAGAGAATTGAACCCATCCGTCTGCAGATGGAGGGTGGAGGGTGGAGGATGGATGGTGGAGGGTAGAGGATGGAGGATGGTGGCCTCCCTCCAGCGGAGGACGAACCAATCGTCCCTGATGATCACAGCAGTGCATTATTGATGGCCATCAGTCTGTGGATCTCTGACCACATTTAAGTGTCTCAGCGGGGGGGGGGGGGGGGTGTGTGTGTGTGTGCGTGTGTGTGTGTGTGTGTGTGTGTGCTGTCTGCTAACCCATCACACGACACATCATCACGCGTGAATTGAAACTGGCACGAACAAGTGATGTGTTCGTCAAAACAAGAGCTCACAAGGGATGATCTGAGGGCCTGTACTACAAAGCTGGATATGCAGAAGTGTAATGTGTACTAATATATCCTACTAAAGTACAAGTACAAGTAAGTCATAGATAAGATACTCAAGTAAAAATAAAAAGTAGCTCAATTAAATAGTACTCAAAGTAAAAGTTACTAGTTATTTTCATTCTCTCATGTTTTTAGAATTCAACCAAACAAATGTAGTTTTTTAAATAGCTGTTGAAAACACACACATATATAATCCATTTTAAAACATAAATCTATATATTTTCCCATGTAACCTGCATTTCACAGCATGCCTGTCAGAAGGAAAAAATATTTCAAAATAAAGGACAAGTCCAACATGAGGACATTAAGTGTTTATTTTATTTTTTTTTTTTTAACCAGCTGTCCGCGACCCACTTTTGGGTCCCGACCCACTGGTTGAGAATCGCTCCAGTAAACATCATGTATAAAAAGTAAAAAAGGAAGAAACCAAATCTTGCACAATTGGAACTTAAATCATTTCCCACAAAAGCATCTGTATAAAATAAAAGTATTTTTCTTTCTAAAATATTACAAATGGATTCAATTTTAAATGAAAAAATACTGTCAAGCTCATAGAACAGCTACATTTATGGACTCTAAAACTGAGTAAATAACCTTTATTCAATGTTGTTTTATTTAAAATGTAAAAAAAAAGTAGAAAATAGAAATAAATCTCTCACCTTTTAAATGCAGTGTTGTCTGGCTCTGGACGTTTGCTGTTGATCACTTAATGAGATTCACCTGAGCTGATGAAGAAGCTGTGACACAACTCTGTGGTGTTATTTATACCTTAAAATAAACAGTGAACATGTTTAATATTTCCATCTTTGTATGCTTTTTGAATACCATTGTTGTTTATTTTGTATGTTTTTGGACTATTTTTTAATTTATTTATTTATTTTTTTGCTGCTGTTTTGTGCAATGTTTGTGTGTGTGTGTTTGTTTTTTTTAATGTCATTTTGTATAGTGTTCTATCATTCTGTGTATTTTTGTTGTTTTGTTTGTTTGTTTGTTTGTTGTTTTTTCTATTATTTTTCCTGTATGTTTGTAGTCATATTTTGTGGTTTTTGAGTGACTATGTGTACCACTGTTGTGCTTCTGTGCAATTTTTGTCATTTTGTATGTTTGTGAAGTTCTTTTGTGTATTTTTTGTGTATGTTTTTCTATCATTCTGTATATTTTTTGTTGTTTTATGTTTTTGGGATTATTTTTGTAGTCATTTCTTATGTTTTTCTATTATTTTTGTGTATACTTGGAGACATCTTGTGTACTTTTTCAGCAATTTTGTGGAAAATCGGTTATTTTGTGCAATTGTTTATAGTTTTGTATGGTTTTATTTTATTTTTTTTGTAATTTTGTTTATTTTGCTGTTGGCTTGTGGTTCGTCATTTGTGTTTGTTTTATTATTTTCCTGTATGTTTGTAGTCATAATGTGTGCTTTTTTAAGTAATTTTGCGTACGACTGTTGTCCTGTTGTGAAATATTTCTTTATGTTATGGAGTTTATGTCATTTTGTGTGTTTTTAATGTCATTTTGTGTGTTTTTCATGTCATTTTGTGTGTTTTTCATGTCATTTTGTGTCCTTTTGTGCAATTTTTTGTCACTTTGTATGTTTCTCGAGTACTTTCGTGTTGTTTTGTGTATTTATTTATGGTCATTTTGTGTGAGTGATTATGCTTTTACTTTTGGGGGCCACACAATATCAGCCCTAGGCCCGCCCACGTGTGTCAAAATAAAAGTAAAAATGTTTGTGCAAAAAGAAGAGATGGGGGTGACTAAATACTATCTGTTTATCAAGGTCATCATGGAGTAGTAAATACTACTACAACCAGAAAAGAATGAATGGAACTGAAAGAGAAAAAAAAAACAAAAAACAAAAATGTTCTCTTTTTATGTGTTTCATTGTAACCCTGGTAACTACTTTAACTATTATGTCAAACCTATGATGCTATATTATAGTATCTTTGTACAAATTAAGGTTAATATGATCACACACAACTTGGCAACTTCCTGTTTTTGTAGATACAGTGTCTGGAGATGGAAGTGTGTGTGTGTGTGTGTCTGATGTCAATGAGGGTTTGCGTGTCTCGTGCTGCCAGGTGTCTGTTCTCATCTCAGCCCTGGAGGCACCTTGGACGACAATAAGACATCATCTGCAAACGCAACAATTACCCCCTGTCACTCCTCTGTTAATTATACAAACCATTTCCTTCAAGATGGCTGTGTTGGCTGCCAGCCCAGACATCTATCATTCCAGTGTGTGTGTGTGTGTGTGTGTGTGTGTCGCATTCATGGGGCAGGCTCATCAGGTTGGTCTCCAGCTAATATGGGTCGCTTCCACAGAGAGAAACCATCACACACACACACACACACACACACACATGCCAGACTTCAGGCTTATTTTTTCAGATGCTTTTTCATCACCCAACACCACATCCTGTTTGTCTTCCTCTGCTCTTTCAGTGCTGCTCCAGCTGAGCAATTATCCATCTCCTGACTGGTAAATATCAGGGATGATTTCTGATGAGAAGCATGTCGCTGCCTGCGTCTGTGGGGAGAACGTAGAACACAGCGTGCTGCTTAACCCCCGCGTATACTGACAGATGTGTTTACACTGTGTCATACTGGGCCTCCATCAACTATTGAGCCAAACCCTTTTGGTGATTTTAGTGTTTTAATACTGTAATACCCTCCCATCTAAGAGGCTTCTTTATTTCACAAAATATCACATATTTAGTCGTCCAGTATGTTTTTGTAGACGCTAGAATTAGCTTGATTGTGTTGCTAAGTTGGCATCACTATGGGGCGCAGATTGTGAGGTTGTTGCAACATTTAGCAACAAACCACGTTTAAAAAAAAAAGTGCGTGACCAGATTTACAGCGATATTTGTGAAATTTGTGACGTTAAATCTCCATGTTCAATCTAAATCTAAAGGTTAAATATTAAATCTAAATGTTAAATTTAAATCTAAATCTAAATGTTACATTTAAATCTGAATCTAAATGTTACACTTAAATCTGATTCTAAATGTTAAATTTAAATCTAAATCTCGATTTAAATGTTGAATCTAAATGTTAAATGTAATCATCACCATACATCACAGATTAAAGCTAAAGATTAATGCTTGCAGTTTTATTTAAAGATGTTTACCTGCCATCTAAGAGGCTTCTTTATTTCACAATATGTTAAAGCAAGAGAAAACATCACATATCTAGTCGTCCAGAACGTTTTCTGAGATGTTTAGTCGCCGTTGCGATCAAGAAAGACATTAGAAGTAGCTCGATTGTTTAGCCAAGTTGGCATCACTATATATGCGACGCCGATTGTAAGGTTGCGCATGCTAAATTTTTTTGAAAAAATTATTGCAACATTTAGCAACAAAACGTGTTTACAGCAATATTTGCAAAAATTTGTGTTTTTCTCATAAAAATATATTGTCAATGTTAAATCTAAATGTTAAATCCAAACATTAAATATTAAATCTAAATGTGAAATCTAAATGTTAAATCTAAACGTTAAATGAAAATATTAAATCTAAATGTTAAATATTAAATGTAAATGTAAATCTAAATGTTTAATCTGAAGGTTAAAAATGTAATCTAAATGCTAAATATTAAAGCTAAATGTTAAAACTAAATGAGAATGCTAAATATTTAATGTAAATCTAAATCTTAATGTTAAATTTAAATCTAAATGTTAAATGTAATCATCACCATACATCACTGAAAGAGAATGAATCCCTAATGATAGCCAGCGTTGTAGTACAGGACACACCAACAAAAATCCCAGAAGTTAGCGTTGAGAGTTTACTTCTGTAACTATATCATATTTAGGTTATTCTGCTCCTTATGGGAATAAAGCCTATTTTCCTCTATAGTGCAGCTCCATGGGGGGGAGGGGGGAGGGGGTAGTTCTTTGTTGGCTTTGTTTTGGAAACCAATAAAATGTGTCACGGAGATGTGGAGCGCGTGCACCCCAGGGAGCGCAACACACCCAGCTAAGTTTATCTTTCAAATCTAGATTGTGCAAAGAGTCGTTTCTTCTAACAGCAGATGATAAATAGTCTAAATAATACTGGGCCGCTGCAGATTGTCGGAGGAGTTTTACTCAATGACTTTTTATATAAACCATACATTCTGCATTGATGGATTTTTAGTCTAACCAAGAGTAAAAGGCTCGACAGGAATGATAAGTGAGCTTTTGTATCCTGTATTACTGGTTGTAAACGGGTGTCATTGAGCGTGGGTAGGATTAGCCAATAACTCATCATCTTATTGTGAAGGTACCGAGGTGAGTCCGAGCCTTGTAAACAAACAGGAAGTCATTACGAGCCGTGAGGAAACATGGGCTGCGTTTTACAGGCAGGGAGTGAATGAGTGAGGGTGGGGGGCATCACCAGCAGCAGCCAAACCTCCCACGCTGCTATAGGTCACCTGAAACCTCACAAACCCAAACCACAACGCCACAAGAAACAGGAAGCGGAAACGTGCAAATAAAAGCCACCTGATGCCATTGTGTAGGTGGGTAATTGTTTCAGGTTTTAGAGGTTTGCGTTATTTCTGGATTCTGCTCCTGGTTTTAGTTTTTAACGTGTGTGTGTGTGTGTGTGGGGGGGGGGGGGGGGGCATGATAAGATGAATAGACCAGATATTAAAAACAGAAACTGAAGTTTCATTAGTTTTTCATTATGTAACAAAAACATGACAAAAAAAAAAAAAAAAAAAAACTCATTATTTGATATTTGTTTCCAAAACCAAAATGAATAAACAGAAAACGCTTTGTTTTTTTTAAATTCAAGCTCTTTTGCTTCGGTACAAAAAACGAAAAACAAACACCTTTTTATCGTTTTCTCCATTACCGATTGGCCAAAGTACGTGAAATTTCAATTAAAATCCACAATATTTGCAGAGCTCAGTTTTCCCAGTTCTTTTATTACATGATCACAGTAATTTTTCATCTCAAATCGTTTGAAGAACTTCATATTTTTCTAAAATCTGGTAAATTTTTCTCAAATTATTCCACGAAAAGTCCCAAAATTCTTAAAATCAGAGAAATTTAAGTGAATATATTGCAGGGGCGGATATACATTCATACCTTTATGATTTATACGTTGAAAAGTGCAAACCAGGGCACATTAATGTTAAATTTGTTCTTTTTTCCACCTAAAGTCTGTGGCCCACTTAAGGCCCAACTGGTCCGTATTTGGCCCCTGAACTAAAATGAGTTTGACACCCCTGCTTTACATGATAAGTTTGTTAAATTTGTGCTACATACATTTACTAATAAACATGCTTTGCTAACAGAAGCCAAAACAAACACCGTTTTTGGTAAAATATATATTTTTTTATTTATTTCTTCATACCAAGAAATATTATGAATGTTCAGTTCTTGTCTAGAAACATCTTTTTCCATTTCGCTTTTTGTAAAAATTAATTCCTTTTCATGTACATACCCACAAAATACTTGCTTTACATGTCAGATCTGCTAATCTTAATACATAGAATAAGTGGAGAGGACCAACATTGAAACTTTTTTATTTTTTTTTTAGATCTCCAAAATCAGGTTGAATAAAACTCAACCGTAGCAACACGGAGTCGATCCACGCCTGTGAGTGTCGTGCGGCCACACGTAACATATTTTCAGAGAAATCCACAGACGTTCCTTTGTAGAATGTGAGTGCTGGTAAAGCGCGGTCATCATAAATGCTGTGATCCAACATTGCACTGCAAAGAGAAAAGGGATGGAGACCATCGCCATAGAAACTCTCACTACAAAGTCACACAAAAGAAAAAGAAAAAGGCTAAAACGGGGTTGCAACGTGGAAAAATGATGACGTAATCAACGCTTCATTTTCTTACCTCCTAAATAACAGAAGGACAATCAGATTAAACGTGATTGGACGTTCGGGGCCACAACGTAGAGCATGTATAGCGTAGAGTTGCACACTACGACATGGTTTCTACCCTGTGCCCTTGTTAAACCTCTTTCATTCTTGCATATTGAGAATTCAAGTAGCAAGTAAAAAAAAAAAAAAAAAAAACAACTAATAAAAAGCAGTGCAAGGTGAAGAAGATGAACAATTTTTGGCAACATGTTAAGAGAGTCGAGGTTGACGACAGGGTTGGGGTCATTTGAATTTTTCAATTACAATTACATCTTCAATTATCCAGGTTCAATTAAGACTATGGTGACTGGCATTTTTTTTCCATTTACAATTAAAATTACACAACTATTTTTCCTGTGAAAGTCATATACAATTACATCTTCAATTATCCAGGTTCAATTACAACACAATTGCGGTGACCAACATTTTTTCAAATGTTAAAATGAACTGAAAGGTAGTGGGAAAAGCTGTGAAATGTATTTTATGTGTAAACCATAGAACTGTAACATATTTTCTAGTTTTCACAACCACAGCAGATTTCTCAGTTATAATTATGCCATAATTGTAATTAACTATAACTTACATTCATAATTGACCCCAACCCTGGTTGATGATGGTGGATAAGGCATACACAGAGGGGTTCATGTCGTTCCTTTGATTTATTTAGTTCCAGATCAAACTAAACAAACTAGACTAAGCCCATATTCAATAACGCATCATCTCATGTGTTTAAACGCCCGATTAGCTTCTGCTTCCACATTTTCCCGCAAAAACAAGGCACCCCCCCCACAGCTCAAACTCCTCTCCATCAAACTTGATTGAGACTTAGTGTGACCTTTGAACTGGCTCTGAGCCACCACTGCCTCTAATAGAGAGTTAGTGAGATGAGTCGCCATCGATCTGACTCTTGCCTTTAGCCGATTAGCATAATGCTAACATGGGCCCTTAACGTGGACTGGGATGGGATTTGATGGATGGGTGGTTCATTAGAGCAGGCAGAATGAAAGGGCAGCTGTATACGTTAGGCATGAGTGACACAATGAGCATCAATTACACCTATTGATCCACCGGTTATTGAACGCAATGAGACAACAGGTCCACCGTTTAGGCAAAAAACACGCGTGTGCAGGAAAACTGGATTGTAAAAAACACCTAATAAATAAGGTTTGCTTTGTAAATGACTCACAGAGAATGTTGATGCACATGAACACGAGTTCTTTACCTCTCTGCACTAGGGCTGGGCGATATATATCGGTATTCATGTTGAGTTTTCCATTTTGGCGATATAGGAAATTACAATATCGCTTATATCAACATTTTTCACAGCTTATTTTGTATCAAATAACTTGTTTTCAGAGTTGCTGCTTTTGCTACTTCTCAGAACAGCATGGATGGATTTCTTCACTCACACGTGCTGTCCTTTAGAGGAGAAAAAGCCAAAAGTGGCACATATTGTGCAGCTGTTTGTTAATAAAAAAATGTGCCTGTTTTTCTGGTTAGACTCAATTTGAATTCAAGTTATCGAGATTTCTATCTCGTATAATGTAATTTTGAGAAAAAATATTGAGATATGAGTTTTGGTCCATATCACCCAGCCCTATAATATGGTGCCTATACATTTCCCATGTTGTTGATTATGTGTATAATGAAGCACCAATGAATCAGGGAGGAACAATAGAACTGAAAAACAACAGAGGAATGTTAAAAACAATGTGGGTTGGACGTTACCTACAAACATGGTTAGGCAGCTTAGTGAATTAATTGCTTAGAAATAAAAATAAATTATTATAAAATAGATTTCTGTACATTTTACATATATATATAGCATTAACTCCAAATCTTGCCAATGAATAACAGAAAAAAAAAGGTCTTGGTTGGTTTAACATCAATCCCAACCAAAGTTATGTCCCGTCATCTGGTAGAACTTCATGTTAAAGGGCCGGTAGAAGTCCCGTAGCCGCTGCACCACCTCAGGGTGGATGTTGGGGTGCGTCCGGCCTTTGGTTTTCCCCAGGCAGTGTGGCTTGCTGCTGCCCTCTGCTTTCTTCAGGCACGGGAATCCCTTGGTCTGGTTGAAGTAGAAGTGTTTGTCTGTGATGATCCTCTTTAGTCCCAGGAAGTCCTGGACGCGTCCCAGCTCTCCGGCCGGGTCGCTGATCAAGCGCTCGCCGCTCACAAACAGGATCTGCTCCATAGGGAAGTACTGCAGCCAGTTGTCCAGGTGCTTGGCGTAAATGCCAATCTGGATGGCGCTCCAGGAGGTGTCGATCAGACCCGTAGTCCTGTTTTTGAAGGTGAGGCTCTCAAAAGAGGGAATGTCGGGCTTCTTGGACAGAGTCTGTGTGTAGTCCGAGATGGCTCGGGTGACGGGGTCCCTCACCACTACGATCAACTTGGTGTCTCGGGACATGGCGGAGATCCTCGCAGGAGCTTCTCTGGTCACAAAGTAACTGGGGGTTTTCTCCATGGTGATCTGGCCCTCCAGGGTCTTGGGCATCAGCTCCCTGTGGGACAAGAGGAGAGCACAAAGAGTAGGTTAGGTAAAGTCCCACCTATCTCCTTTCCTATCCACTTTTCCTTAAGGAAAAGTGGATAGGAAAGGGTTAAGAAAAGGTGCTAGGAGACTTCCTAAAGGAGTTAGGGAAAGGCCATTATGTTGCACAATCAGACGTCACATTGAGAGGTTTTTTATGAAATTGTTACATTTATGCAAGATATAAAACTCCGTAACGTTGTCGTCATACAAATGTACAACCACACAAATCATTCCTCTGTGATTTAAATATGTTAAATAAAACAATGTGGCTATAAATGTCTCTGATCCATTTTTCACAGTGCTCTGTTTTATGCCATCGTGAGTTTCCGTAAGTGTATGTCCCTGTAAATGTAGTCACTGCTAAGGATGTTATAAAGGAAGCATTGAGCCTCCTTTCCTCTGCTTTTAGAGAATTGGAACAGTCTTTATCATGGCCGCCACTTAAACACTTCTGAGGGTTAAGGAAAAGTAGATAGGAAAGGAGATAGGAGGGACTATTAGGATGCTGATGAAGTGTACCGTGCCCTACAATCAATAGCTCACTGAGCCTGTTTGGCCTTGTTAAGGAGCTTAAAAAACCATTAATATAAATAGCCACAAGCTATTTCAATAAGAAATCTCACTTCTGACAAAAAAAGGATGGAAAAGAAAGAAAAGGCTTCCCGACTGCATAATCAAACATAAGGAAACATTTAGAGGGATTCTGAAACGTCACCGACACCCATACTTTAGTCAAGTGGAGGATTAGCAACTGGCTTTTCTCACTCGTGGCTTTTCTTACACAATCTCTGACAGTGTGCAAAGCTCTCAGCGAGATGCAATGCTCACATATCGTCTGAATGACTCTGCGTTGATGGCCAATTCTTGCATTAGAACCAAAAATAAAAAGTGCGAACCCTCTGAAATATGATGAGGCTCGAGAGAGGGAGGGAATCTGTTTTCTAAAGGCTAAACTAATGCTAAGCTAACGCTCCATATGCAGATATGTTACATGTGGATGTATAACCACAATCACACACTTGAAAATGTGAACATGTTTCATTCTCTCACCACTGGGTTTGAGGCCAGCCGCAGACTCGAGATCAGACATGGGCAACTGGCGGCACGGGGTCCATATGCAGCCCTTGGTGTAATTAAATGTGGCACCTCCAAATTAAACGCATAAAATGGCACCAAAAATACACAAAATCAGAGAAAAGTAAACAAAATATACTCCATAAACACACAAAATAACTAGAAAAATAAGGAGACTGCCAGTCAAATTGCATCAAGAATGACTTCTAGAGAGAAAAACACAGATTAACCTTAAAAACACACAAAATGAAAGTAAAATGTACAAAACCACAAGAAAAACACACAAAATGGCAAAACGACAACAAAAACGAAAAACCGTCACATATACAAAAACAGCATAAGAAAATGCACAAAATTTACTCTAAAAAGAAAAAACACAAAAACTAATAAAAATGTACAGAAATAACAAAGAAAACACAGAATGTGAGAATATAAAAAATGACTCCAAAAACAATAAATTACAACACTATTACTCAAAAACAAATAACAAAAAAATGCAAAACATACAAAAACACAAAAGGCATAAAATATGCAAAATGAAAAAAATAAACAAGTGTCACCAAAACACACAAGGTAACTACAAAAATTGTTAAAAAAAATATAAAGAAATGACAAAAATAAACAAAACCCTTGTCCTATATTAAAGCTCAGATGGGACATATGGATACATAAAGCAAAAGAAACTGGGTGAAAATACTTTGTCATTTAAAAACAGACAAAAGAAAAGCAGGAGCAGGACAAGATAACTAAACACAAACCAATCGATGAGTCAACATGTTCTCACAGATAACGGTCCTGTTAGCCTGTTAGCCTGTTGTCCAACATCAAACACTGATAAGTCATTGTATAGACAGTGCTATCATAACAGTGTTTCCAAGCAATCCTACACCAAATATTTACTTATATTTTCTAAGAAAAAACCACAAAAATGCTAAGTTTGTCTCGTTCCCTGCATTATAGCATCTGTCCATCTTGATTCTTGCTTAGAGCAGGGAAATATTCTCTAAAAGCCTGAATCTAGTTCATGTCCATCCAGCTCATGGATAATTCATGGGACTGTACGTCAAGCCGAGTGGCCAAGAATTCCCTCCTTAAACGGCACAACTTCATGATGGAAAATAGAGAGAATCCAAGGTAACGTCAGGTAACCAAAAAAAACATGTGTGGAATTATTTAGTGTTGGCAGATCTGTGCATTCCTATCACAGTGCTCGTGATCTCATTACAATAATATCATCATCATGCAAAGCAGAGACGGGCAACTTTTAAAAAATGTGAGCCACATTATCAACATTTATGTCAGCATTTAGAATAATGAATTATTAAATATTAATACTGGGAGAACACATGGTTGCCTGTGTTTCTCTTCTCATTTTCTGTATTTTTTTTTAATCAACCTTTTACATTTTTGTTAGCATTTTGTATAGTTTTATTGTTGTTACGTGCATCTTTCTGTAATTTTGTATGCATTTTGTGTTTTGTACATCTTTCCGTTAATTCAGTTCATTTTGGTAATTGTTTAGTGTCATTTTGTTTGAGTCTTTTTGAGTCATTGTTTTGTATATAGTTTTTGTGTGCTATGGGAGTCATTTTAGCTGTTTTGTGTATTTTTGTCATTTATGTTGGGCCTTCACAAAATTACACAAAGGGCCACGTGTGTTTTTGGAGCCACTTAGTGTATTTTCTGGGTTGTTGTTTCAGTTTTTGTATAATTTTGTATATTCTTATTGTCATTTTATATTTTTCTGATATTCTAGTAGTCATTTCATTATCCTTTTGTGTGTTTCTTTCATTTTTGTTGAGTCTTTTTGTGTATTTCAATGTAATTGTGTATATTTTAATGCAATTTTGTACATTTATGTTTTATGCCATGTGTGGCCCCCCAGCCACCAGTTGTCCATGTTTGCATTAGAAGGATGAATGATGCAAGTGCAAGGAATTCAAGACAAGCTTTCCACGCTGCTTTTGGAATGTTCAAAATTATGGAATTCCACCTAGAACTGTTTATACTACACCTCTTGAAGCAATTCGTCATCTCTTTAAGCAACATTGGCTGCAATGTTTGTGTCAGTTTGAGTGCTGACGGACAAAAAGAAGTCCAGCGCCAAACACAAGAAGCAAATAGCTCGCCTTCTAATCCGATTTCAACATGACAATGGCGTGGAGATAGGAGGAGGCCTCAGTTACAATGTGCATAGTGATAGATTATGCTGATCCAAGCTCAGGGAATCCTTGAAAAGAGAAAAATAAATAAATTCAAGTGTTGGGGGTTGAAGGGGAATGAAACACAGGGATGGGAACAGCAAGGAGAGCCTGAAGAAGAAGCCTCAAAGAAACCACCACCACGTCTGACTTCACCCGCTCATTCAGCCAAAGAAGCAGGAAGTTAAAAAAAGGCAGGCAACAATTCAGTGAGACAAGAAGTTCTTGGAGAAACAAAGCCCAT
This sequence comes from Gouania willdenowi, assembly GCF_900634775.1. Classification (NCBI taxonomy): domain Eukaryota; kingdom Metazoa; phylum Chordata; class Actinopteri; order Blenniiformes; family Gobiesocidae; genus Gouania; species Gouania willdenowi. Next base: position 3,925,447 of record NC_041062.1, on the reverse strand, counting down.
TATGTTCCTTTTTGATTTATGAGGTGCTGCCTTTAAACACTCCGTCAGCAAACAGGCAATTCTCTGACACCGGGATCCTCTATTTTCCTATTTTTCTTTGAAAGTGAACCATTGTCTCAGGGCGAGGGGGCGAGCAGGGCAGCGGTCAGAGCTGAGGGGCGGGGTCGGTGGGGCAGCTGGAGGAGGAGAGGATGGTGGTGGGGTCTGAGTGGAGCACTTTGCCATCCTTCCCAGTCTCAAGTGAGGAAAAAGCGCTTTGGAGAGCCTCTAAGTGGAGCGTGTGCCAAAATTGCCCTGCAAACATCTCAGCGTCACCCCCCCCCCCCCCTTTAGAGAACAATGGCTCCACACACTACACTGTCAACAACTAGTCTAGTGGCCTCGTATATCACAACAAAAATTTGCTTTCCTGCTTGAAATGATTTACATTTCAACTTTTTTTTCCCTCCGTCCACTGAGAGTCTCTAAAAGTTGAACGACATGCCAAAGCCTGTGATAAGATAGAAAGCAGAAGCCCCCCGTCACATGACAGCATCGAGCAAGGGTCAGCGGAATGGTTTTAAAGACCCCCCCCCTCATCTCGCCGAAGCTAAACGTCTGACAGGAAAAGGGTTATTTCTGTGCGATGCTTCTGCCTCCCTCCTGTCACGTTTGATTTGATGATAACAGGCTGCCACTGAGCTGTCTGTGTCACACTATCCCTTACACAGGGACTTGCTGAGCTCCAAGACAAAAAGCACGAACCAAACGGTTTGACGCAAATCTGTTAATTCTGTATTTGATACAAAAGGTTTTCAATTCTCTCACATGTTGAGATGTTAAAAACATTTGAATGTCAAATTGGGGGTTGGTGGATTTAAATACAAGCAAATCTCAGGTTGTTTGTATCTAACAGCGGCGCAAAGGTGTGGCTTTTACTCTTCTGGGCTTTGAAGCTAATCTGGTCCATTCTCTATGGCTTAAGGACCCTTGAGCGAATGTTATCTTCCAATGGGAGGTAACGCCACACAACACAACAAACACGCACTGTGTGTCGCTAATTTAGCCTAAAGGTGAAGCAAGTTTGTAAAATGAATTCCCATGCGCAGCAAACTCAATTTTTTACATTTTCTCTTCAACTCACAAGAATCACTCGACCCCTGGCAAACAGCCGCTGAAGTCCGCTTCACAAGTGGGAAATAGAAGAGGGAGGAAATGAGGGAATGACCACTGAAAGGGTTCCTTTCTCTGAAGGGCCTGTTAGCTCGTGAGCCAAAGTGGTGGAGGTAGCTGCATTTCCAGACAACACAAAGAGGCATCTTTATCCTTTTTTTTTTTTTGCCGATAAGCATCTCTAGGGCCACTTGTTCACTCACAGCTGTACGTGTTTGGACCTTGATCTTCTCAACCTTGATAAAAACTAGCCTTAGAACATAATGACTGAATAGATGTGTAGAGGGGACTACTTAGTGGTGCAATGATCTATGCCTTTGAGTGCCCTTATCTCTGTACAGAATATGTAGTACTAGGTACACAAAATTACGATATCTGAGACATTAATGAGGGTGATAATGGTACATTGAATGTATGAATGGATTTGGGCATTTCATTAAATCAGCAATCTTTGAAGGATTGAGGTTGCACTAATGCCCGCATCTTCATCAGGATGCCAAGTAAAGGTTTTAACTGACTCTGAAATCAAAACTTGGGCTAACTTTAGGCATAATGTCCACATGTACTGGACAGGATTTACGTTTCTTTATTACGTTCAGTTAAAGACATGAAAAGTTTTTATTACTGTCTCATCAGCATAGAGTAGTTCATCTACACCAGGACAAAGAAGGTGATTACTATTTTTCAACTAAATACAAGTGGCCCACATAGTAAGCCATGTGGGACACCTTTTACCGAGGTCTTAATTAATGAGAATGAAGAAAATGATGAAATAAAAGTTAAACAAGAGCACCTTCATTTTTTCCAAAAATCATGATGAAATGCGCAAACCGGATTCCAATCCAAATTAAAATCTGTGAGGTAAGAGAGAAAGAGGGATTTTTATTTTTGTTTTTGGTTAAAACGTCATAATCCGTTAAGTAATCCTGCAAAAAGACAAAGAAACAAATAAATGCCAGTGAATATATTAACTCCTAGGTGAAGGTAATTAGGTGAATTAGAGCAAACTCGCAAAGACCACAAAACATGCTAACATGGCGATTAGTACTCTCAAAATGTCCCGAATGTGCACAAATACCAGATGTTTTTAACCATACTCCACTATATGCACAACTACTGATCAAAACTTTAGCCAAAAGCATAAAGCATGTAAAATACTCTAGTACAGAAGCCAAAAGAACTTGATCTTTTCCATTAGGAACTCAAAGTAGAATCCATGTGTCTATATGTGGCCACTTAGAGCTCAGTGACACATTATTTCCTGTCTGTAAAAAACCAGAGATTCTCTCTGAAAAGTGAGATATCACAGTCGTTTTTACACAACGACCTTTTTTATACATTCTGCAACCGTGATCGTGTTGGCATGACACATCTTCAGTCATGTGTGCATGTATATTCTACACCCGTTGGCCACCCGATACCTAAAAATCATCCGACGATGACCTTCAAATGATGCTGAAGTCTCACCAAAGCAGATCAACGTGAGGTTTCAAATTAACAGGCTTCAATGAATAATGGTGTCACTGGAAACTCTGGAAGGTGGCTGAGTGCAAGCATCTTCAAGTCATCTGTCTGCTATGGGGATTAATAATGCAGGCTGGCCTAGTATCACTCAGACCTGGATGTCGGGGCCTGCCACAGGATGGGGGATATGGGCACTGGAAGGGGACGGATGCTCTAGAGCTTAATTATTCTTTGTCAAAAATGTCTTTCAGCGTGAAATAAACTACTGTATGCCATTTTTTGTGTCTGACATAATACATACATAGGTGTTGTGGAGAATTTGATTATGGAGAATTTTGTGCTTGCTGTGATCCTTTGAAGTGTTTTCTGAAATGGCATGAATAGCGTGAGCTGTACAAAAGCAGAGCCTCTGGGAACATGTAGAGAACATACAGAATTCACTTTCTGAAATGCTAATGTAAATATGACCCCGGCTGGCATGCATTTTTTTGTGGTAAATATTACAGATTTGCACATCAATTTGTCAAAAAAAACATGTGGTTGAATGCATAGCAAAGAAAGAAATGTCAAACCTCCCCATTTTTGTTTATTTTACCTTTATTTAACATTGAGTGCAAGTTTTCATTTGCAAGGACAACCTAGAAAAAGTGAGGGTGAAGGGAATTGGTCAATGTCCCACGACGGAATAAAAACTGGTAACAAGCCTACTTCCTCAACCATTAGGCCACCATTGCAGTATTTCAATTTCCACAATATATTCCTCGTCAAACCAGTCGTTTAATGTCTGTGTAGCAAAAGGACGGAAATGTTGCTTTGTAATCTTGTGTGATTTCAGTGCAACATTCCCTTCCTCCGCTAATCTGTAACATCGAAACATAAAGTTAAATAAATAGCAATAACAGCTAATCTCTAGAAAAAAAGCTGCAGGGACTTAAATAACTTTGACAACAGGAAAGTATTTGATCCAAAGAAGACGGAGAAAGTCTCACAGATATTGCAGTTGTGCGGGGGTCCTTCAACTTTCCTCTTTGACCCTTTCGAGTTCTGCGGCCAGAGTAAAAGTCCTGATCTGTTTGATGAATTCAGCTCCCAGACCCTGAACTCTATCAAGCAGTGGTGAAGTGTCAAAGCAGGCCTGGGAATCTACTGACCCTTCATGTAAACACTGGCACAACACATCGATCCATCACTGCACGCTGAAATCGAGGAGTTTATCTTTACAGAAGAGGGGCACTTATTTAAACAAAGCACTCTCGTGGGTTGTGTGAAAAAGTTTGCGTTAATAAGGAATAATGGAGGTGACTCAGCACAGGAAGGATGAGCAGTTAAAGAGGAAACTGGTTTGAAAAACAATAAATGTACTACCACATGTTTTGTCACACAATAAACATAAGATGCTGGATTATCTGATATGATATGGTTTTAAAACCCTTTTCCTGCCTCACTAAGTGCATTTTTGGTGCATTCGTTGCCATTTTGGCATCTATGGAAAACAAGGCAGGAATCCACAGTCAGAGATTTTTTTCTTTAAGTCTGGAATGGCTGCGGCTTGTGGCCAATGATGGCTGCCTAGAATTACAGAGTGTTAATAACCCTGCAGTGCAGAGAGTGAGCCCACCATGTGGCATAAATAAAACAGAAGACTTGGTGAAAGGGACGATGGAGAGCAGCACAAAGAAGAACGGGTCTTCTTTGTTTATTATGCTTCTGGCTTTCGGACTTTAGAGATATCTTAGATCCGGTAACAGATAACAGCATGTTTCATCGCTTTGGTTGACATAGCTCGCCTTTCAGTGCAGCGGGGTTTCTGCGGTAATGGAGAAAATATGTTTTTGTGAGGTTTCTGGTATATATTCTGGCATTAATTTGTGATTATTTTTAGATCAAGAGAAAGTAAATACATCACAGGCCTGAACAGGGTAGAGTGTGTGAACTGTGATGTGATGGGGATACATCTAATGTCAAAGCTACTGTAGCTTCTTCTACTTGTTTCACATGGTCTGTTTCCTCTTGATACAGCGTATAATTTCCTTATTTATCTGAAAATGCATGGATACATCCAAAATTAATTCAAAACTAGTGCTAAATATAGCAACAAAGTATTGACTGCCCTGATTAACCTTCTTGATTAAACTTGAAAAGGTTGGAATCACCTTATTTGGGAACGCTTACTGTTTGGAACTTTAATGGATGTAAAAAACCCAACGTACGGGTGCTAACTTTGCTAGCTTAAATGTAGGGGAATAGTTCTAGTTGTAATTAAGTGTTTTCTGGATCTCCACATTATTAGATGAGATATATACACAACTTTAAGTTAAATTTGAATGCGATTAAGCGTTGAGCTCTACACGACATGCTACTCACAGAGCGGGGCACCATCTGAAACCCACATCTTAGTGATATTATCCAGGGCTGAATTTGTTTAGCTCTCGTAATCCTATCTAATCACAGTGTTTGCTCTGGGTATTTGCTGAAGGTGTTATCCTGGAGCTCGCCACACATTCCGCCACTCCATCAGCGTCGGGGTACGACCGGCTGGCTGCTCGGACCAAATAAACCCCGTGAAGCATGAAAGGATGAAGAAAATAACAACAAGGAGAGGACCGTGCAACAATGAGGCGCTGCAGGTGAAGACTCAGCATGTGCATGGAAGCAGAATCAGCTATTCTGACTGATTTCCTGACACTTGACATGCACCGAGAGCCCCATGACTCGTTGATCTTCCTACAGCAAAGATGAATAAAAGATGAAACAGACTCAAGAAGAACATACATGCCACCACCCCCACTCTGGAGGCACACACACACTCGGGGAAGGAGCAAGCTTGCTATTTTGCATCCTGTTAGAATTGGCTGTCATCCATAACTGCCAGCACACCTTTTTTGAAGACAGGTGAACTTCAAAGTGTGCGCCCGAATGAGGGGATTTCCTCTCTACTAGAAGAAAAACCATCTTCCTGCCTCGACGGGCTCTTATTTTCCCTCCCTGACTGACGCAGCAGCTGTTAAAGGTTCACAAATTCACCCAAAACCTCCCGTGCAAACATAGAACTACACATATTGAGCAACGACGGCACCAGTGGTGACAATTAACCTTCTGCACAGAGAGCACCGTCAGTGATCTTCAATAATAACCCTTGTTCTTTGTTCAACCTGCAGCTCCCCATCATAAATACAAGCAACAGATCAAACATCTGACCTGGAAATTATGTCACCAACCCTGTTTAATGTATATTCAGCAGAAGGTTTCAAAGAAAGAAATCAAACTTGACATTCACTACCAGGAGACGGACATGCAATGCAAGAAAAGGATGATAGAGTGATGTTCATGCTGTCATTTAATGATCTTCAGCGTGTAGGAATAGGTTTTCTGTCATGATTGAATATAAAAAAGAAGATAGGAAATTGATAATGTGTATTTGGCATTTTGTTCCCTTTCTTATAGCGACTTAATTCAGGTTATTCCTCAATGAACTGGACTTCCGTGAGGTTTTTTGTTATTTCTACTTCTGCCAAAGAATTAGTTGTTTGTTAGCAGGATTGCGTCAAAACTACAACAGATTTAACCAAAAAAAAGTTCAACCAAAGATAGACCTTAGGCCATAGAAGATTCCCTCACATTTCAGAAGGGTTTTGGATCAATATACAGATTCTGAATTAGTTTCAAACACTAAAAACATCCCCATCTAAAAATGTATATCTCAGTTCATATTTGATCTTTACGAAATTTGATTCAGTTATGTCACGTTGGTTCCTTAATTAATCTGGATCGGATACGGATTGTGCTTTTCATTGCTCATGCAAAACAAATGCATGTTACGTACCTTCTGAATCGTTTTGACTGGGATAGAAATTCCCTCCAAGCCTTTAAAGTGTGAAAGATCACTGACTGCTCATGTTTTCTTATCTTATGCAATCATTTTCTTGTAATATGTTTTTGACCAACTCTCTAATACCTAATGATTGATAGAGGGGAGATAAGGAGGAGCAGAGCCACCTGATGGCTGCAGTCAGTCAAACAAAGCAGAAAGTGGAGAATAATTGACACTGACTGGACTTTGGCCAGCTCGTACTGAAGTCGAGCTGAAGTGTTCTCACACTGGGACTTCATCGAAACAGAAAGTGACGAGTGTCGAGAGGAGAGGAGACTGGGAGCGTCTAATGAGCTCTGCTCTTTTACTGCCAGGCTAATGGAAACCTCAGGAGACCTTTGTCGCCTTCTTTCCTTCTTTGTCTGGGAGTGTGTGTCCATACTCCCAGAGGCAGGTCTCCTCTCACGCACCCTAATGGCTACCTCTGGGACTTCACACCTGGGAAAAGTGTGGCTTCATCACTTGGTCTTTTTGCCTCAAACTCCTTGGAAGAGTTGGACTTTTCTTCGTTAAAGTGGAGAGAACTTGTCAGACAGACCATAAGCAATATTTTACAGTAAAAGGTACTTTTCTATGTATATTCCCACCTGTCCTCTAAATATACACACAACTAAAAAGCTCTGAATTCCCACATGGAATGAAAAATGTCAACTTTGCTGCTTAAATTACTGTGTATAAAATGTCAAACGCAAATCTTCCAACAAACAGGCCAACAATTTTGATTCGTTTTAGTCTTTAGACCAAAATGTAACTTAGTTTTTGCTCAACAAAATTATAACGACTAAGAGTTTATGCATTTTTAAAAGATTCAATAACCATTGAACAACCTACGGTATTAATGTTTGTAAATACACACCAACTGTCTTACCTCTGCAAACACAATCATCTTATTTCCTATTGGATCACATACCGGCTAATCCCGCCTTCCATGCAACAAAAACATTTTTAATTGGATACTTTCCAAAAAAGAAAATGAGCTCTGATTGGATTTCAGCAAAAGTATGGCTTTATTGTCACTTACAAAAATTAAGTAGATGAAAACGGGAATCAACTCTGCTAAAATGTCCCTTTGTTTCCATCACTTGCACGTGGACACTGGCCGAGTGGGGGCTGACCCCCCTCCCCCCTCTCCACAGGTCTCTCCATTCACTATTGACCGGCGGTAATTTGTAGATGAAAGCCGTCTTTTTCTCGGCCTTTGCACCCCATGGTCACTCTCACACTGGCCATGCCAGCTTAGGCAGCGTGGAGAGACGTCCTCTGTTCCCCCTGTGCTGATGACCAGAAGCGTCCCAGGAATGGGGCCGCTGCTGGTCACCGAGGGCCCGCAGCGATCCCTGCCTACAACACGACGAGCCAAGCATGACGTGCAACACTATTGTTGCACAAGTGCACAGCTGGAGAGTGGACAAAGGATTTAAGGAACAGGGCTTTTAGTAAATAATCCACTCATTTGGGAAGTGACGGTAAAAAGGCTCAGTTATAAACCGTTTCTTGATTTCAAAGGCACCTACAGTTGGGGACTGGAGCAGACGATGGAAACCGGCTGTCAGCAGCAGAACGGTTGGCCGTCTGCTCCCAGTGGAGATTCAGGATTTCCAGGAATCAGAAAACAATCTGGAAGCCGAAGTATGGAATCATCCCAACAGACCACTGTCTCCTGCACAACAATACAGCCCTTTTAAGTGTTAACAGTCAACATATTTGTGGTCCCGTATATCCCCTTCATTTGTGTATCAATTCCAAATATTTAATCTACAAACTCATAATACTAAAAATATTTTTAAAATGGCTCTTTCACATAAAAGCAAAATATCATCAGTAGGGTAAAACTAACCAATAATTCAACCAAGTTCTTTTAGTCTTCTTTTTAAATAATATGTTAAGCTTTCTTTATTCAGACAACGGTTTTTCAGAAATTTACTCTATTATACTGACACATTTGGACTGTCAACTGCCAGTCTTCTTCAGAGGCGTCTGCCGATTGCTTTGATGTTTCCTTGATTTCTGTATAATAATTCCAGCATGGTGTTTTTGTCTTCTTTAGAAACAAGCATGTCTCACAACGCGTTAATGATCATTAGTGTAGATATTACATTACTGTATAAATGCACGTTGCATAAACATACTTTTTAATTACTATTACGTTTAAGTGTAAATGTGCAATGGTATGGCTGGTTGTACATCTGTTTTGCCCTTTGGGGACAAATTAAGTGATTTAAATTGAATTGAATGCTTATTAATTATGGCTTCCTAGTGTAATTAAACAGCCTCTACAGCACGTGTCAAACTCAAGGACCGGGGGCCAAATCTGGCCCTTTAGAGCAGGGGTCCCCAATCATGGTCCTCAAGGGCCACTATCCAGCATGTTTTAGATGTTTCCCTCTTCCTCATCATCAAGCTCTGCAGAAGCCTGATTACGATCCTAGTCATTTCAGGCGTGTTGGAAGAGGGAAACACCTAAAACATGCTGGATAGTGGCCCTTGAGGACCAGGATTGGGGACCCCTGCTTTAGAGCATGAAATTCAGCCTGCAGGAGACAGTAGAAATGACTGATAACATGAATTATTGTGTAAATTACCAACTAATCTAGTTGTAAATATCTCAAATTCACCAATTTAATGATAAGCCACAATATTTTTAGGAGCTTGCAGTTTTCCTGTGTTAATATTACACGAATGCAGTCATTTTAAGTACAAATTGTGTACACATTTCTGTATAAATCTTGTAATTTCTTGCAAACAGTTCCACAAAATTCCTTTAAATTACATAAAGAATTGGTTACAAAATTAAGAATTATATAAGTGAACATCAAGGCATGGAAGGATATTAAAAACTAGGGCAGAATAGAAAAATGTTTTTTTTCCATATAAAATCAAACTGGTCCATATTTGGCCCCTGAACTACAATGAGTTCAGAAAGGACAACAAAGGACAATATTTTATTGAGAAATATTATAGTTAGTTTGTGGTGAATATGTAAATATTGATGATGTTTAAGAGTACCCGTTGCAATGTGCTTGCGTACCCCGCTGGTTGGGAATATGGGCGATCTAGTGTCAAACTTTTTAAAATAACCTAAATATTGTTTTTAGACTTTGTTCAAACTCTTGCAGCAGGAGGTTGTCGTGCAACCCTCACCACAACTCCACTGCTAACTAATAATTTCGAGGTCTGTTAAATCTCAATATGCTGACAGTTTTATTTGCACAATGTTTGTGGATTTGCCAAAAGCTACAAGTTAACAAGATGTTTTTTTTTCTGTAAGGAAAAACAGAAAACTCCCTTTGCTGTAGCTTGTGCAGATGGTCAACACACAAGTCAAAAGCCCCTCAACCCGTTGCTACACGTTAGCTCCGATCAAGCTTGACCAATCAATACAGGCCATCCCGGAGGAGGCGACACTGGTGCGAGCTGTCTGAGTGTTTTCCTCCATGGAGGACGACACCTTCCTTCACCCGCTGACTCTTCACAAAGGATGTCTGCAAACATCAGCACGAGGCGTTTAGTTGGCGTGATGCCTTTTACTTTGGAAGCAGATGGCGCCTATGGCGAGAGCTCGAGGTCACCTGCGTGGAGAAAAGCAGCACCCCTGCAGCGAGCAGATAAAAGCTTGTGCGGCCATCCAGAACTGTCCCTGAAACGGACTGGAGTCTCTGGGTTTGTTAACAAGGCTGCACTTGTTCTTGGTATAAGCCTGGTTACCTCCACCTCCACAGCCTTTATCAGTGAGCAGACATGGAGGTTGACTGGAGACACTTCCTGTTTCCTCCCAAGCCTCTGATTATAAACCGCATTACGTAAAGGAGTCGAGCGTGTGTTCCCAAAGTTAAATGTAGCATCCACACATAAACCCTTAAAAACATTTGATTTGTTTGACAATCTCCCTTTCATTAGCATGCATCCCGTTACTTTACAGATTATAGATTATTTAAAACTTCAGATTTATTTAGCATGTTTTAAGCCTCCAATGGATAATAAATAATACAGATGAATACATATGAATATAAACCTGTTTATTATGGATGTCCTGATCTGAGTTTCTGACATGATCTCCTATGACTGTTAACCTTAGAGTTACATTTTGAGATTCAAGCAACTTCATTTTTAAATATTTTAATTCCAGCAAGTTCATTTCATCTTTCTTTGTTAATAATATGTTAAGATTTCATTTATTAAGATGACTTTTTTCAGGAAATTTACTTTGAAATGTACTTTAATGTCTTGACATGTTCTGACTGCCAACTGTCAGTCTTCCTTGAAGGCGTCTGCTGATCACGTTGATGTGTCCTTATGAGTGAAACTTTAAAATACTATTCACATGTTTTTTATATAGTTTGCAAAATTTTTCTTTTTCTATTTTTTTTTATTTAATTAGTGTGTTTACAGTCATTATGTTGACAGTGTTACTCAATAAACTTGCTTATTTTAATTTAGTAGTGTTTTGCTTCTTTGTCTTAAATCATATTTTCGGTATTATAAGAAATGTATATGTTTATGTAAAGCACGTGTCAAACTTAAGGCCTGCGGGCCAAGTTTGGACCACCATAGCATCTATTCCGGCCCGCAGGAAGATTTTGTTCCAAGTAAAATATACAGTAAAAACAGGACGTTGTGCAAATAATTTACAGTAATATTATTTAACAATTATTTTTTTAAAAACCAGGAAAATTCTTACCAATTATCCTACAGAAGTCTGGCAAATTACGTTGCCAATTTTGAGAAAAATTGTTACAAAGTTAAGGAATTTTCCCCAATTACTTTACATTCAGGAATTTTTTTGAATTTTTGCTTTTTTCTTCACAAAAACATGAGCTTTTCTGTTTGAGGTCAATTTACATCATGAGTTTGACACCGATGATGTAAATTACTTATGTTATTATTTACAATATATCGGATATCAGCTTTTTTAAATACCAAAATATCTGTATCGGCTCTAAAAACCCCATATCAGTCGTGCTCAAGTGCAAAACTACGCCAGTAATCTTAACCAATTAAACAACTTTTACTTAAAGCCATCATAAGCTTTGGACTTCCCTGACTGTTAGATATCAATACGTCTTGTGAAAGTTAGTTACTATTGTAACTTGAGCAATGCTGCAGTGCACAGTGTGTGGTCAGCCCTGCTCCGCTCTCCTCGGCCTGTGTACAGCTTCACAGGCCCAGACACACGGCGAGCAGAGAGCAGCCGGGTCCACCACGCTGACAGCTAACAGAGACGTACAGCCACGCTACGCTACGCTACGCCACGACAACAAAACCCAACAACAGTGATTACATATCAAAGCCCCTTCACAGCCAATTAGAGTGAACAGAAATGAGGAAACAAGCAGCAGAAGCGAAAAGGAGAGATCGAGAATCTGTAGGAGTGAGAGGTGAAAGAAACTTCCAGAGTTTTAGTCCCTGGAGTTATGACAGAGCAGCAGGCCTTTAGGACACACAGTGCATGGCTGTATAAAACTGTATCAGACAAATGGACTCGTGTTCACAATACTAATAATATCTAATAAGAATAAACTACTTTGTTTATTAAACATGTTTTGTTTTCTAATTACTTAAACTATCGTCACTTATTTCATAATAATATAATATATTTGCTTAGGTAAAGATGCACACAACCTGGGTTAAGTATGTGTAAATATAAATTTATAGATAAATTAAAGGTTTGAATGAATTACAGAATTAATTAATACTTTGGAAATCTGACCATAAATAATCGTACCACGTGAATTTTTAAACACACACAATCATCAAGTTATTGAACAGGTATTTTTTTTATTGTGATATGGTTACATTTTGACAAAATGTGTAATATTTGCTTTTATTTTCACAAAAAAAAAAAAAACTCACTGAAAAATGTAGAGTGAGAGCTGAGCAGACGTCAAAGTTTTGGGCTTTGTTAAAGGCCAGTTTGTGATTACCAAAAATATTACGGTACTTATTTAAAATGAAAACAAAGACAATCCATTAAAAAAAGAATCCAACTTATAGATTTAGAAAATTGCAGAATCAATATGAGAGATATGTAGAATAAATTTGAACCTTGAGCATTCAAATCTGTTCCAACACAAACTACTGCACTTTTACATTCAGCTGCTGAGGCACAGCATTCTGTCCACATTACTGCAGGAAAGAGCAGCTTTGTCTTTATAAATTAATATTATTAATAATGTTTTTAATACTACTAATAGTATGGGTAACTAACTATCACGTCTCATTTTTTCAAACCTTTATTTGCGTTACTTGAAAATTTTACAAGTCAGTTTAATTAACGAACATGAAAAAAAAATATCCTGTTATCACTCAATGCTTGTTTTTTAAACTGCTGAGAACCATTAACTGAATAATTTAATGTTTCTTGTATGTAGTGATGCTCTGCCATTCAAAATTGTCAGTATTGTGCTACAGTTTCACTCTTAGTTTTCAAAGAATATAGATTTTTTTAACGATTGATTGAAAAATGCCATTTAGAGAATCATATTTTCTTTACAACCTCCCTTCTTCAGTCTAATTATTAACGTCTTTGGATTCAAATAATAATAAGCAAAAAACTTGCATTAACTAATAATAAACTATTTCTTGTCCAGTAAATTACAAAATTTAATATTTAAAAAAAGTTTAAAACTGAAATATCCAACACTGGTTTTTCTTTTTAGGTTAAGACTTATTTAATTAAGGCTTTGCAGTCAGTATTTGTTCTGATGAGGATTTACGTGGGATATTACACACGTTTATACACACGTACCAGCAGCTGTTCTCGCATCCCACCATTAAACAGGTGCAAAGTGAAAATAATGTAAGCATGTTTCCCTTTAGACCCAGGGCTTGGGCTTTCATTGTGTGTGTGTGTGTGTGTTCATGCATGACCTCACTGAAAATGTGTACCCCCTGATACGAGGACCCCCCCCCCCTCCTCGGGGCGATGCATGAATCGTGTGTTTGTCTTTGGACAAATAAAAAGTGTCAGAGTAGATCATGAAAACACAGAAACACTTGTTATCTCCTCCTCTTTTCATTTCCAAACTTCTCATCCCTCCTCCTCCTCGTCCTCTTTTCTGATCACTCGCTCTACAAAAGCTTCTGCTAGCTAGAATTCCAGCTCTATGCACGTCCCTATGGGGGGTAAACCATAGGTGGACAATAACGGGAAAAATTGTGCAAATCACACTTTCAGAGTGAGACTTTATAGCCTCTTCCTTGTATTAAGTCCTTGTGGGACAGCTTGACGAATCAGCATTAAGTAAAATATGATTTTTCCCTTACTTCTTGTACAAAGACTGCTTATGCTCGCCGTCTCACCAAATCCTATATGTTCTTCTTACAGCAGCTCCCTCCTTAAAGAGTTTTTCTTCTGAAATTCTCCCAAGGAAACGCTGAGAAGGTTTTCCTTGGCTCAAAAAATTGCCCTTGAGATGTCCCGCTGAAGCATAAAACAACCTCTCACACATGTACAACACGACTACAATTACAACACGCGCACACAAATATGCATATACGTCCCATTCTATCGCATAAAAACCAAAATTATTGCTTCCTAATCGGATCAGAAATGGATACGACTTCAAGATTTTGAGTGTGAAACGCAGAAAACATGAAGTTACATTGAATAAATTAACAAACTGAAGACTCAATAAAACGTTATTAGGCTGAGCTCATTCGATGAAGACTTTGTGATGTAAATTACAGGATAAAGTCAGTTTTTCAGCCTCTGAAGAATCAAAGGATCGTTGCTTTGTTTTGGGGGTTTTAGGCCCATTGGCATAAGAAAAGCTCCAAATGACACCATTCATCTGCTGCTTTTCTACCTTAGCTATAACTTTTAAATACACCCATTTGATTGTTTTCTTATGTGTGTTTGTGCCAACCTGTTAAAACCCAAAGCCTGCCAAGCTTTGTAGCTGTTTATACTGGTAAAGTAGATTAAATTCAGTTAATCTGAGGCTGTGAAATGGGAATCGAGCCTGTGAGGGTGTAATGATGCTTTTCGTCCAATAGAGATCACTGCACAACGCAAAAAAAAGCCTGCAGTCCAATCCAAATGTGCGGAAAACCACTAAAAATCACAATATTTGTATTAATTTAACAACAAAAAAGTCTTTAAACGAAGGGTAAAAAAAAAAAAAAAAACTCAAAGAAATAAATGATTGAATCAGTGTGAGGTAAGAATCTGAATGAGAATAAAAGTAACGAGGCTAGATCAATTAAAACTACAAACTACTACTTGTTCTTTATTCAGACGTGGACTATCATTTTTAAAAGTTTACGATTAAATTAAATCTTTTTTTTTTTTTTAAAAAAAAAAAAAAAAAAAAAAAGGGGGTTCAAATAATTCGTTTTCCCCTCTTTATTAAAAAGTCACAACTCAACTGAATAAAGTCTGGTTTTTAAACTATAGAGTAGTTCAATTATCTCATTATATTTAATGTTAGAATGAGAAATAATTCATTTATCCCAGGGGGTAAATTACTTAGTCACAGAGGCTAGAGAAATATTACAAATGCAAAGATATCAAACAATCAGGAGAGTTAAATAAACTTTATTAACTGCCAAAAATCAATGAGGTAAGTTTAAATATTTAGTGTAATGTTTTTTTTCTTGCATTTTATGACTTTTGATTTATTTGGATATATTTTGTTAATTAAGGATATTAACGCGTCTGAAATTTGCAGGGTTTATTTTATTATTTTTCAGGAGTGTTTTTGTTTATTTATGTGTGTTTTTATGTACCTGTACCAGTCCAGGCCATTGTCGTAGTTGCGGTCGAAGAAGTGCGGCTCCGCACCCACGGCCCTGATGTCCGGATGAACCCGCAGGAACTCCAGTAGAGCCCGGGTTCCTCCCTTCTTCACCCCGATGATGATCGCCTGCGGCAGCTTCTTGCTCCCGGATCCGTTGGAGAAGCTGGACATGGCGCTGGGCTCCGGGAGTCTCTGCTGCTGCTCCCAGTCCGTCTCCGGCTCATTATTATCGAGCAGGTCCCTGGACACGGAGGTCCTGATGGATGGTTCCTCGTAGTCTCCCTCCATGTCCTCCCACCGCTGCTGCTGCTGGGCCATGAGTCTGGACACCAGGTCCGCCCTGCCGCCCTCGGTCCTCCGTCCCGCGGCGTCCTTCACCCGGTGTCCGTCACCCACTGAGCTGGGCATGGTGGAGCAGTAGCCCACGCAGGAGTAGAGCATATAAACCCATATTAGAAACATGATGCTGACCAGGACGAGCTTCTTCTTCACGGGGCTGGAGCAGAAGACATTCAGGCTATACTCCATCAGTCACATCCCAGCGGCGCATAGTGCCAAACTCAGCCCGGGCCGTGGTGGCACCTCCACTTACTCCCAATTAGCTCAACCAGAGAGTAGTAGTCAATAAAATAAAACACCCGAATAGCACGAAAAGCATCGGTAAATCCAGGCTTTAACGCCCCTGGGAGGACGTTGTGCTCATTATGAAGTTAAAAAAGCGTAGAATTGTCGCCTCCAGCTTCTTCTCGGGTTTGATTCAGCGGGCGGTGAGCGGTAGTCCTTATAGAGAGCCGCGAGGAGCAGTGACAGAGGTATCAGCCAATCAGAGGGCAGGATGGAAACTTGCAGCTGATTGTTGGTGGAAACAGGCCAATCAGAGGAGAGCAGGGGCGGTCCTAGCCGTGGGACTGTGTAGAGAGCGTGTTCAGAACTTCACGGAGTGAACTTCGAATAAAGTGAAACTCGTCCTGCGTTACTGAAGCTAAAAAATATATATTTTTAAAAATATTAAAAACACTTTTAGAAACGCGCTATCAATGAAGTTGAAAAGCTTTGGTGATTATTTATCCAAAAACGGACTTAAAAAGCTGAGAAATGTCCGTAAAACACAACCTGCAGCTTTACAAACATTAATCAGCAGTTTTCTTTTAATTAATTCAGACTAATATATATATATATATATATATATATATATATATATATATATATATATATATATATATATATATATATATATATATATATAGGCAAAGTTTTCTTAACCCTGATCAAGGCGTGAAACCTGTTTTAGATCAACAACCTGTAAAGAAACTTGTTCAAACCACTATAATTATTTTATAATTGACCTGATCATAATTAGCACGTAAATTATAAAGTGGTTAAAGTTTAGTTTGGATTTTGTTTGTATGGAGAAAACAGACCACAGATTAAAATCAGTTAAAAAGAACATTTCAAATAAAAACATCGGATTAAGTAAGATAAGACAATAAATGCATCGTGTGTAAAAGTGGCTTTTAAAAAAGTTTCTGACTCTTAGGAATTTATGTAATGTTTGATTTCTCTCATTTAAATCTGTGATGTTGTTTAGAAATCTGTATTGTCATTCATAAAGTTTT
This sequence comes from Gouania willdenowi, assembly GCF_900634775.1. Lineage (NCBI taxonomy): Eukaryota > Metazoa > Chordata > Actinopteri > Blenniiformes > Gobiesocidae > Gouania > Gouania willdenowi. Next base: position 3,908,606 of record NC_041062.1, on the reverse strand, counting down.
TCCTTACTAAAATTATTAAAAACATAACTAATGAAAGGACACTAGGGGTTATTTTCATTATTCCTTTATGAAATAAAAGCATGTTTATTGTGAATGTGATGCTTCTGATTATAAAAGATTATAATGAAAACCACATGGTTTCTGATCTATTATAAAACTAACTATTTATGGATTTTATTGACTCTTCTTAAATGTACAAATCTGAATTATTTGCATGAGGTAATTTATTATTTTTCTATTTAGAAGATCATCTATCTAACTATTCTCTTTTTTTGGGCGAAAAGCTTTACATTTTGGAATAATGTTTTTTTTTTTAATTTGGAAGAAGAAAACAAAAAAAAAACAAATTGCATATTAATTTCAGCAGCTCACAGTTAAACACTGTTTTATAGTCCAACTAAGAATAATACTATATTTTAATATTAATAACATTATAATAAGTACAGCAGAAATCTGGATTGATTATAGAACATCTTGTATGAGTTTTTGCTCTGCATGTGTTGCCTTTATTTTTCTAATTCTTTTATTTTGAAAGTTTAAAATAAAACTAACTATTTTCTCCACACTCAACATAGTAGTGGTGACAATCTTCTTCTTTTAATATTATTTATAATTGTTTACATGATTTTCTTTACTCTAAAGTTAATTCTGTGTATTATGTGAGTTCCTCCTATTTTAAATTTCTCCACTAAGCTGAAGATTTACTGCAAATATTCTTTACTATCACAACTTCTGCAAATATGAAAGATGAATTATTTAAAAGTAAAACTGACAGTCAGTTTTTTTTTTACACTTAAATAATTATATATTGCAATAGTTTGTTGTTTGAGATGCATTGACAAATATGAAAAGTGACGACACAGCAAAAACTCCACATTCAGTAACGCCGACAGGAAAAGCTTTTAAAGCAGACATGGGCAACTGGCGGTTCGGGGGCTACACATGGCCATGACTCTAATTTTGTGTGACCTCAAAGCAAAAAGACAAAATGAGTCCAGAAACACAGAAAGAAAACAGCACAATTGCATGAAAAGTACAGAAAATTACATAAAAGGAGAAAAAAAACTGAAAAATACAAATAATTTACACAAATTGACTCCAAACACATAGACTACAACTAAAAAACTGATGATATACAAAACGACAACAAAAATACAGAAAATGACTCGAAAAACACACCAAATGAGAAAAAAATACAAAAATTACGACAAATACAAGAACGACAGTTACACAAAACAAAAATAGCACTCAAAAAACAAAACATTAGAAATAAATACATAAATAAATTGTGAGAAAAACACAGAATAAAATAACAAATATGAATAATTAATGCTAATAATGTTGCCCTCGCTTCAGACATCACATTTTCGTGGTTCCCGTTGTGATAAAAGTTGCCCATCACTGACTTAGAGGTCAAAACCAGTCAGTCTTTCCACATGCTCAGTGTGTGTGTGTGTGTGTGTGTGTGTGTGTGTTACTGACCAAACAACAGCTGGCTCCATGCTCTGATATCAAACTGTATCCGCTCAGACTCTTTACGAGGATGTCGAGCGTCTCAGGTCGCGACTAAATCCTCCTCCTCTGTTTTATGGAGTCGGGATGGCAGGGACAGGATGGAGGTGCGGTGATGGAAATGAAAAAAAAAAAAATACTACAAGACTTATAATGCTGATGGACATGTGACAGTGAAGAGACTTCAGCCTGGATGCTCATTTTGTTGGACTTATGATTTGAAAATTAGTAAAAATGTCTGTATTTAAACAAAAATATATACAATTTATCTTCTCGACGCACAAATGTTATAAGAAAAAGAATATACAGGTGTGTATATACTTGTATGTTTGGACAGATGAATGTATAGTGGAATAGATGAATCGTCTCCTCTTATAGTGTGAATAGCTGTATAAGAAAATGTATGTATAGTACTAGTTACAAGCAATAACATCATATACGTTTATAATTCCTTATACTCACTTTCACAAGCAGGACTTTGTAACCATTTATTATCTCTTTATTTTGTTTTATTTGTATTATTCTTAATTATTATTTTATCACTGTGGCAATTACACTTTGGTTTGTGTATATGTTCGAAATAAAAATCAAATCAAATCAAAACAATGTAAAAAAAATATATACATATATATATATATTGAGAAAACAGACGGAAAAAGAGGCATTAGAACTTTATTGTGAAAGGATGTTTGTTCCTTTGTTTGGGTGCAGCTGTGACAGACATGAGGCGTGTGTGGGAGCCAAAAGAAAGTGTGTAGAGTCCAGCTGCTGCACACACACACACACAGCCACACACAGACTCTCTGACACACACACACACCTTGATTACAGTATTTTTTTGCATTTCTTATAATGCATGAGATCATCTGAGGATGTTGGAGTTTGCATGAAGGTCATTTCCACGTCACGCGTTCATTTAACGGCGTTCATGTACAACATGAGAAGGAGGAGGAAGTGGTTGAACGCCAACATAAATAAATATTGAATATTTACACTCAAACCTGACATGTGTTTTCCCGTCATTTTCTTTGATCCAATTCATTTCCTGAAACGAGAGTTATTAGCACCGCTGAGGAAAAGTGTTTCAAGCTCGTTTTCTTCTCAGAGTTCAGTCGAGGCCGGCGCTTTGTTTTCCCTGCGGTGGTTCTTGCAGGTGAGCGCCAGCAGCAGCAGCATGGGCAGGTGCCACAGGCTGCAGAAGAAGAGCTTCCGGGCGCTGCCGCGGTCGCCCCGCCGGTAGAAGCTGAAGGCCAGGTAGCTGATGTAGACGTTGATGGGGAGGGACACCAGCGGGAACGCCCAGGTGGTCACGCCCACGGCCGGCGCCATGCTGGACAGGCCGATCAGGGCCAGGCTGTGGCGCAGGGCCACCCGCCTGCACATGGCCGGGTGGGTGACAGACATCATGCGATATCCGCCGCGGGAGTAGTCCTCCCTCAAGTTCCAGCTGAGGGCATTGAAGTGGGGGAACTGCCAGCTGTACAGGAAGCCGCCCAACAACAAAGCACCTGCGGGGAGGGGGGGAGATAAAAGACAGGAGGAGAGGGGGGCGTTAATGATGCATTCCTTTGATTCTCCTGCAACCTGATGGAAAGGCTGCACTCACCGTGAAATGTTGTGCACACATCACACATCACACGTTAACAGGAAGCTACGGCTACATGCTAACCTATGCACTCATGCACTAACTTCCTCATGGCTTAAAAACTCATCCTGTGAAATATATTTAAGGAACATTTCCTGTGTTTAAACTAAAATGTCAGATATTTTGCCAAGTCCAACAACATAAATGTTGTATATATTGTCCTTATTTCAACCTGTTTATCTGTGTGTAGTGGACAGGGTGGGTGTTTTTTTACTTTGTAAAAACACTTTGAGCTGTATTCTTTGTACGAAAAGCGCTTTTCATGAATAAAGATTGATTTGGTTTCGATAATTCCATTGATTTTAAACACAAACAATAGATCAAAGGCCACAAAAATGTAATTATTGATCTGAGGGCCACATTATCAACTTTAATGTCAACATTAGAATATTTGGTTTGGTTTTCAATGTGGTTTTGTCTATTTTTTTCTGTTGTTTGGTGCATCTTTTAGTGTCATTTTGTTTGTGAATTATGTAACATGGTTGTGCAATTAACATTTATGCAATTAACCATGACACTTTCCTTTTTTTTTTTTTTTTTACTGTTTTCTTAAGAAAATATTACAATCCAAACACCAAATGCACAGCATCTTTAACAAAATTAAAGCGCAAATGAGTATTTTTGAGGATAATTAAATTGAATTTTAATTTTAATTGAAAAAAGATTATTTGAAACAACAAAAAAAGTAAAAACTACTAAAGAAATGAGTAAATAGATGAACTTGGACCTGTTCTTTTTGCAAAGATAGGAATAGAACGCATGATTAAAATTTGAATGACTTTGTTCATTTTTTTTTAATATTTTTAAAGAAAAGATAAACAGTAAAATATTGTTAAATTTTATTTAAGCGTTTGCAAATCCTTCACCAACAAATGGAAAAGCTTTTAAACACAACTCTACCGTTTTATATAAACATAAAGAAGCTGGAAACAGTTCTGCTGTTGATCTGATTATACAGGTTTTCTACAGCCTCAGTCAAACTACATTCAACACTTTTTAAGACTTTTTATTGCCATTTGAATTTGAAAAAACGCCACATTAATTACATAGGGTTCGGGTACATTTTTTCCAATGTCTAATGCAGACGTGTAACTGGCGGCCCCCAAAAAGACAGTAAAATACACAAATAAAACAGATTAAAATAATAGAAATTACGCTAAAAACCATTAAGTACAATATTCGTTGGACAGGCAATTTTTGTTAAATTTACATTTCCCTGTGTTGTTGAAAGTCAACATTACTGTTAGTAGTTGGTTCTGATGGCATGATTGTACAATGTTAAGGTAAATTATACATAAAAATCATACTTATTATGTGTTAAAATGCAAGACTTTTGGAACATTGATTTAAGACGAAGTAAATATAAAATATAAATTACTAATGTAGAAATACATGCACTAAATGTTTATTACATAAATACACATTTATTTACACACTCTACAGAGTGATGAAATATAAAATAAATTAGAAAGTGCAAAAATAAATGTTTAACTACAGTATTTACAAATGACCCTAACTAACTTTTAGCTTTTTTTGACTACTGAACACGTTTAATGTAAAACAACATACAGAAGGTAACGTGTAAATTAAAATGTAAAAGAAAATGAAAACAATTCTGCATCAAGGTAAAAGTTTTCTCCTTCAGTGAAGTTTGGCATTGACAAAAACCAAGTGCCTCAGCTTTGAGGGGTTGATCCTGGTGGGTAAAGTGATTTTGCTACGCGAGCAAACAGGAAGTGATGTCAAACATACATGGAGTTACCAAGAACGGCGCATGTAAGCGTGTGAGAATTCACCTCATAGAGGGACCGCTAGCGCGTGCCCGCTCACTAACTACGGGTTTTATGCGCGCTGTTGTTTTGAAACTAATGTGAAACCATAGCCCCTCCCCCCTCTGCTCAGCGCATACAGAGACGACATATTGACCAATTAAACAACCCGTCGTTCACGTCAAAGAGCCGGTTCTTAGAGTCGGTTCGTTTTCCGACCGACACATCACTAATGACAATTAAATCCTCATATTTAGATTCATGAATTTAATACTTTTTAAAACTTATAAAAAGTGTAACTCCATCACTGTGTCACACACACGCACACGCACACGTCTCGTACCTGGCTCCAGACAGCCGGTGGCGGCGGTCCAGCCCATCACAGGAGGGATGGCGCCTACGATGGCCCCCACCCACGTGTTGGTGATGCTCAGACGCTTGAGCGGCGTGTAGCAGCAGGTGTACAGGAAGATGTTGAGGGCGCCCAGGAAGCCCGTTAACGGGTTGACGACCAGCGTGAGGAGGGCGACCCCGGGGACGCCGCAGGCCAGGGCGAAGGTCACGGCGTGGAGGGGGCTGACGGAGAGGAAAATGGATTTTCAGCTTAAAAGAGGGTTTGTGTTTGCACTGAAGGGATAATGGAAGTCAGGGTCATTGATAATTACAGTAATTACAATTATGGCATAATTATAATTGTAACGTTAAAAATCTGTTGCTGTCGTAATCGTAATGAGATTGTAATTGAGTTCTGATAATTGACATGAAAATTCCATAAAAATTGTCAATTATAATTTGTATAATGTTACAGTTCTACACATATGTAGGTAACAATTATTAAAATATGTTTCATATCAAGCTTTCCTACATTTTAACATTTAAAAATAAATAAATCTCGGGGTCCACTGACAAAAAAAAGGCTCAGACGTCCACACTATAAATATTAAATCCTATATTTTCATTGATTAAGAAGCCTAACAAGATAATCAATAGATAGAAAATAAATTAGATGATAGATATTTGTTTTTAGTGTATTTTACAGCTGATTTAGGACATGTTAGCATTAGAGATGCTAACAGAAAGCTAACACAAGAGGATGGTTCACTTTTATTAGGTTATTTATTACAGTCTCAGTAATTGTGATTAATTATAAATGAACTTTAGTAATTGAGAACATAATTGTAATTGACTTTCTGAGAATAAAAAAATCATTGTAATTGAAAGAAAAAAAAGCTGGTCACTGTAATCGTAATTGAATTGAAATTGAACATGGGTAATTGAAAACATAATTGTAATTCTGGTATAAGTTATTTACAAACTATTAAGAGTGATTTAATATTCTTATTAGACTTAAAATAAGACAAAAATATTGAATGAAAAGTCAACTTACTGTATTGAAAATGATAATTGTACAAATGTTTTCTGGCTTTAACTCATTAATATTTACACTATTAACAGTTGATCATTTCTGCTTGTGCTTGCCGTATCCACGGGAACCATAATTCATTAATCAGGTCATTATAAATTTCTGGTTCTTCAGTAATTGTCCACGTGTTCTGGTTAAAACGTCATATTTGGTTCCATATAACTTCATTTTTTTATATAACACTTTAGTTGATTTCTAGCACTGAAAACTCAAAACACAATATTTGTGCTGAAATCGATACGATGGTCGATATCGTCTCATATTTTTATTATTGATGGGACTCGATTAAATAAAATTGATCCAAATAATTTAAGACTTTGTAATTTGTTAATCTTGATTAATCTAAATTAATCACATAATAATATTTGACACGAGAAGCAACGTTTTTCCAATTTAAATAGATTCTGGTTTAAGACTGAATCAATGAAAACAATAAATGAGCCTGAAACAAAAAAAAAAAACGGGTGTTTATTATTTTCATCACTAAGGGTTAACATAATAATAATAATAATAATAATAATAATAATAATAATAATAGGTCGGAAAACTTTTTCTTGCACAATTTGCACCAAAACTGGGTTTTAGTTTTTAATCAATAAACAATTTGAAATAAGCAGAAAACAGGGTTGGGGACGGTTCAATTGTAATTGCGTAAATGATAATTATTACAATTGTGGCATAATTGTAATCATAACTGTAATTTAAAAAGTATTCTGTTGACGTTGTAATCGTAACTTAATTGTAAATGCGTTAAGATAATTGACTTTGTAATTGCCATGGAAATTAACTAAAAACTGTCAATTGCAATTTAATTAAAGGCAAAAAGGTTCTATGGCTTACATGTAGGTAGTTAATTATTATTAAAATATGTTTCCTATTTAAAAAAAACGTTATAAATGTATGACTGTAACTGATGTTTTGTACAAATAGTTCAAAGCTATTGCTAAATTCCAACTCTTGTCCCTAGTTGGACTTTTTCATAAGACATTATAATAAATGCACTAAAATATAAATGTAAAGATGCTAAAACGCATAAAAAACTGCATACAATCATCACAACGCTATATTAATAAAAGTTAGTATTGTATTTGTAATTGGAAATAATGCCAATTACTGTGATCATAACTGCACATGGATAATTGAAAACGTAATTGTAATTGGAAAAATGTAACTGACCACAACCCTGGCAGAAAACGTCCATCTATGAAAAATCCCACCAATGGTAACAGAGAAAATGTGATGCGTTTAAAAGGAAACTGATCCGATGAGATGAGATGAGAAGCACGTGCACGTGCACACGCCGGAGATGAAAACTAGCAACAGAAACCGCAGCGACTCAGGCTTTCAGCTCCTCCTTTAACTCAAAGCAGTGACACTAAAATCTGCTTTAAATTCACCAGTAAATGCTCCATAAATTAAAGACGGGGCAGATCCAAATCTCATTTTTTTTTTCTTTTTCTTCCTTCAAAAGAGCTTTTATTTTGGTAGCGCAGCAGGCAGCGAGATGGGGGTAAATAATGCGATTAGTGGTTTTATGTCTGTTTCATGTGGGTCTCAGCACGGAAGAAAGACTTCCATGTGCTCATTCAGTCGGTTTTTCAAAATAAAAATTAAACATTGTTAAAGTTGCTCAGCTAAAGAGGAAGATAAAGATTTTATTACACAACCAAAACTAAAAAAAATCCTTTGGATTTCACTAAGATGACCCAAAAAGGAGACCATACAGTTGCATGTGGGCGTGGGAGAGACCGAGTGTGTGTGTGTGTGTGTGTGGATGCCAAACTGTGTCCAACACTGACATCATATGAGGGAGAAGCGGGTTTGACAGTAAAGTCAAACAAAGCTGAGAGACACCTCTGAAAACAACATGGAGACGGTGTAAAAAGCGTAAGTCTGACAGCTTGTTTGACAGAACCAATCAGGTTCCATCTGCTCTACGTCCTCTCACTGCGTCGTATGAAGCGAAGGAGGAGAAGACGACAAACACACCAGGACCACGGACACACTTCTATCACCACTGTTCATCTTTATTTTAACAGGCCACGGAAATATAAATATATTTTGATGTAGTTTTTGTTAACATTAGTCAAAAATTAACACTATCACAAAAGGCTTCAATGACTTCTGTTTCATTGGATTAGGCCTCGCTCTGCATTCATTAGATCAATGTTTCTCAAATGGGGGTACGTGTAACCCTAGGGGTACGCAATGGCACTACAGGGGGTACTTGAAATAAAGAGTGCAGATAATTACAAGTGAAAGCATGGGGTATATGAGCATATGGGGTTTTATAATGTTAATTTTTTGGTTAAAAATGAAACAAAAAATGACCACTAACTCACAAAACGACACAGGACACATTAAATGAGAGAAAAATACACTACGAAATACACAAAAATAGCAGAGAAACATACAAAACGACATGAGAAACAACCACACGACACCAAAAAAACACATACTGAGAGAGAATAATCTAAATAATACCAACAACACACAAAAACTATAACAAAAATCCACAATATAAGAATAAAATATACTGAATAATAAAAAGAACAGGCAAAAAAACTACAAAATATACAAAATGACACAAAAAAACAAAACAAAATGATGTTCTTAATTAGAACATGAACTGAAAATACAAAAGTCAGTCTTGGCAAATGATAAAAACTGTATAAATAAATCTATTCAGGAGGCACTAAATACCATTTCATTACACTTATTTACTCTTTTTTCACAGAATTCTGAGTAAAATGTCAGACGAAGGGGGTACTTGGATTCAAAAGTTAGAGAAAGGGGGACTTGAGCCAAAAAAGATTAAGAATCACTGCATTAGATAACGTTTGGACATTTTTATTAAATATTTTTTAAATTTTTAAACATTATATTTCACTGATAGTAAGTGTTTATACTAGAAGAATAGAATAGGATATTCTATTCGTTTATACTGACAGTAAACTGAAAATATTGTGATCAAGACGAGTCTTACTTCACTAATCCATCTCCAATTGTTTTTATTAGTGGTTAATTGTGGTAAAGACTTAAAAAAATGATAATAATAAAGAAGAGAACATTTATAAATAACAAATACGTTTTTTTTACTGCAGTGTTGGAACTGCTGCAAATTGAGTTTCTATCAAATAATATGACAGGTTGATTATTTACCTGCCAAGAGACTAAAAATGCACACTAGGTCAGGCATACATAATTAATTTAATTAAATTAAATAGATATGAAATGTGTACCTGATCTGTCCTCGGACAAGTGGACGATTCTTCGTACGGTTCATGTTAGAGTCAAACGGCACCTCGAAGTACTGTGAGGACAGAAGAAAGACATTTAAATTAATCAATCGATCGGTGAAAATCAGCTTTGAACACGTTTGGTTTTTTTTAGTATTCTCGTCTACGCTCATTGCAATTCAAGCATTTCAAAACATTATCTGAAGCAAGAACAATACAAAAGATGAAAAATTAAAACCAGACATGGGAAAGTGACGGTGTGGGGGCTAAATGCAGTCCTCACGCACAAAATGATTCCAAAAACACACAGAAGAATAGAAAAAGTCAGACAAAACGACTTAAAAAAAACAACAATGAAATTACAGAAAAATACACAAGTAAAAGAGGACTCAAAAACACACAAAATGACAAATAAATACACAAAAACAGCAAAATAACCTACAAAATGCCTCCATAACAGACACAAAACTACAGCAAAATACACACGAAAAACCTTAAAATACACAAAATTATTCCAAAAACTCAAAAGTGAATTACAGAACAAACAAACAAAAACATACAAAACGAGAACAAAAACAGACAAACTTTTTGTTATATCCAGGGTTAATGCTCAGAATGGTCATTATTCTAAATGCTGACATAAAATGTTGATCACGTGACTCTCAATCTGACCCCGCTATGTGTAAAAGTTGCATTCCTGCCTTAAACTATCCTGTAACATTTTATTTGGTACAAATTAGCAGGTCAACAGTGCTACCTACTGCCACCTAGTGACATGAAGGAGTACGTACATTACTCTGCATACACACATAGCAAAACAGATCCAAATATAACCAACAACACATATTTAGCCCAAACTATGTTGAAATTAAACAGTTACACACAGTACTGTTTTTAAAAGCCTTTGGACAATCACCAGAGTTGATTTGAAACAAAAAGTGACAAACAAAAAGTGCAAAGCGGACACAAAAGCAATCAGAGTCAGTTTGTCTTGTTTACAACCAGAGCGCGGCTGAATGTGTGGAACACTTTGGATCAAATCACAGGACTTCCCACCTTTGCAGCCTGTCAGGCTTTTAATGCAACATGTGAAGTGAAACAATTTGAAGGCTGCCACGGCTCATATCTCAGCTCTGCGTTTGGGAGAGTAAATGGACTGGAGGTGGAAGGTGAAGGTGCAGAGCTGGTGGGTGCGAGGCGGCGCTGGTGGGAGGGTTCTGGGCTACGACTATGTGAAAAACTACTTCTACTCCTGTTTTATGATCTGCTCTGGAGGAGCGCGCTTCAAAGTGCTCCCATGAGACGGGTAATGTGTGACTAAAATGCAAACATATGGGGTGCTTAAACGCAGGAACTGGCTAATCTGTGTGTGCACAAAAGATGTGTGTGTTAGTGTGTGTGTGTGTGTGTGTGTGTACACACTTACTGGCTTGATAAAAGCCTTTAACTAATGAAGAAAACAGATAAGGCACTGACATGATGGAATATCAAGGCGCAGTCCATAAAACATCTAATGGACAGATTATCATGTAACGCCACAGCTCAGACCGAAGAGGAAAGCTCAGTGAGAGAAAACGCAACCACACCTCATTTTGTCGACTGAAAATGTCAACAAAAAATTGACAATAAATAGATTTTGACTAATTAAGAATAAATACATTTGAACGAAAACTATATCAAAATAAAATGATATTTTCGTTAACTAATAAAAACTTAATTTCATGACATGGGACGAAAACCAATTAGAAGTCATGCGATCATGTGACCCTACACATTGATCACATCAAATGTGGTTGTGTGTATTTACAAACAATAACAATAACCTCCAATATCAAGTTGATGAATAGTAATTGAATATTTTAGAAAATGCATAACCACTCCACTATATCTGTAACAGATTTAGTCGACTATTATTGTCCTTTACTGGACTAAAACTATAAAACATAACTGAAAAAGTCCTGATTACCAAATTTTGACTGAAAATTTGTTGCATTTTACTCAGACTACGACTAAAACTACATCAAAATGAGCTTTTTCTGCCAAAATCATCAATTTGACCTAAAGTCCAAATACAAAATTTAAACTACATTTAATCGGTTTTATTTGTCTTTAATCAGAAATACATAGGGGGAAAAATGAGTAAAACACATCAACTTTGACAGCAGAACCTCCTGCTTGGTTTCCCATCTCTTTGTTTGGTCTACTGGGTCTGAACCAGGCCCAGGCTGGGTCGACACAGCTGTGTGTGCGACTGTCGGAGCCCTCGGCCTTGACAAAGGTGTTAATTCTATTTCCTGGGTCAGGAAATGCGTCAAGAGGTCAGGGGGCCGCCCGAGAGGCGACTGCATGCTGTGTCCAGGCTGGAGAAAAGCGACGCCTGAACCGGGACTCTGGGAGGATGCGGGCCGAGCCGAGCTGGCTTCAGCACGGCTCACATAAAAATGGATGCACTTTGGTTCCAATAACATCAACTCGAGTAGTAAAAAACTAACTGTAGAGTGAACGACAGCGCTGAGCTCCCACTGGACCACTAACACACCTGCAGGGGTTGAGGAGGAAGACTCACGCAGTGTGGGAAAGTATCTCAAGTATTTATTCTTAGTGATGGTTACTTTGTGGACCTCCGCTGCGTGTGTCATTCCCAGTTTGTTCGTGTTCCTCCCTCGCGTCCCCTTGCTGTGCCTCATCTGGTTCACATCAGTGGCCCATGTCATTATTTCTCTCCAATACTGGCATGTGTAACAGTGATGGCTTGATCCTAATTGGGCTATTTGTGTTTTGTGTGGCTGCACGTGTGCAGATCTAGATAACTGTCAACACACACAGTGTCAGATTTTCCACCACTGCCAGTTCAATGTTTACACTTATTCTTGGTATTTTTTGGATTATAAATTGCAACTTTTATTCATTTAAAATTGAGAAGGCGACTTATACAGCAGAGCAACCTATCCAATAATTTTTCACCATCTAGTGAGTAAAAATAGGAATTAAATACCGTAAAATACAGTATGAAGATAACTTGTATGAAGCCTCCAAAACACCACATTAGATTTATTTATGTCTGAACCAGCTTGAAGCAGACAAACATCCGGGTGTGGGACTTCAGGTGCGTTAACACCGAACGACACTTAAGAGACTATAGTTGCTTAAATCGCCCTCGATAAGTTGATGGAATAGTCGTGTTTTTTGCTCGCTTTGTCGCTTCATCGCTCCAGTGACGTGACGACCCTGAGAGGGTTGCACACGTCGTCTACGTTAGTGTTGTTCCGATGCCCATTTTTGGGCCTGATACCGATACCCGGTTGCATAGTATCAACCGATACCAATGCATGTCAATTCCACGATGATATGACCTGTTTTTCACCCGGGGCAACGGCCAGGGCGAGACCGCCGCGCCCGCCGCCACAGAGTGGGGTTTCAGTTTCGAGCGACGGACGGAAAACCGGGCCAGAGCCTAGCAGGGGGCGCTGCCAGCAGACGCTGGCGCATATTTTCAGAGCGCGTCCACGGCCGAGTTACTTGGTAACAGTGGATTCTTCTTCGTTAGTCGCTGGAATTGCTCGAGTGGCGTCGCTTGAAGGGAGGTTGCTTAACATCGCGTCTACATTGATTTTAAATGTAATCTAGTTGCCAGAGTCGCTGAAGTCACATTCGGTGTGAATGCACCTTTAAAGCCAAAAGCGACTAATCTGTGGATTTGTCTAAAGTTAACAGTAAATTATATTTGTCATCATGTCTGTTGAGCATTAATGTTTTTTCGACAAGTAAAAGTCTAAAAAAAAGTGTTTTGAAACAGACATTTTTCTTTCTTAGTTCTGACAAGAAGACTGATGATAAAACCAACTGAATAAAGACATTAAAAATATTCAAATCCAGCTTCAGAATATAAAGTATATGACGTACGTGACTGTTTTTTGTTGCATTGATTTATCAAATACATAAAGAATCTGCCTTATTTACAACTTCAGGAAAATTCATCATATTTCTGTGCAGTGTTTCAAACAATAGTGGCAGATACAAGTGTATTTATAGCCCAAGTAGAACTTTGCCTGTATCACGTTTAACAGCGAGCCCAAAGCTCATTGTTCCAAAGCACATTCACCGCCGAGTCATCAGTCATCTGCAAGGACATTACGTTATTGAAAAAGAACAACGGAACCTCCCTCCATCAACACCCCAGCGATGCTAGTAAATCAGCTGATAATTAGCACAGAGACGTGGGAGGGGGGCACAAAACCGGAAGCTATAGAGAGAAGGCTGCTGCCTTCAATTATGAACAAAAACACACTCGCGCACCACACATAAACATGGGGACAATTAGCTACCAGATGATGCTGCCGGAACACAGATGAAATAGAAAAAAAGTGAAGAAAAAGTGGGGGTGTGTTCAGCTGCCAGATCCTTGTAACCATCAAAGGCAGAACGTGATCCAGGACTCAACAGGCTGCAAGAGGCATTTTCCTAGTTTGGCATTACAGCTACAAAAAATAAGGCAGCTTTGTATCGTGACCACAAAGAACAGCCGTATCCATTTAATTAGCATGAGTTAGATACTTTGGTAGATCACTTACATTGAAAACTCATGAGCTCAGGCTCATTTGTTGTGTTAAAGATTCTAACACGTGTTGTGTGGATGAAAGACAACGTGTAACGGCAAGATGTTTTTGTGGTTTAAGTTAACAAAGGAAAAGGAAAAGCTTGTTCAACACTCACTAAGTAATTATCAACCTGTTACAATTACCTTGTTTCTCTGTCTCTGAAGTAATGTCTGGACAAATTGGTAAATTGAAAATCTTCTGGTTAAGAGGTAACCAAAGTGTTACAGTGTAACATTCCCATGAGCAGTTGGTTTCTACCTCCACCAAGGATTACCTCAAAATGAAAACAGATTTTCATAAAATTTGACAGATAAAAATTTAGACTCGGTTAAATTTCATCCAAATCGGATACGGTTTGCACATTTCATCGTAATTTTTCAAAAAATGGCCATGTCCATAAATTTGGACATACAGTATTGTTATTAATGGGGATATACATTTCTTCCAAGATTTTAAAGTGTGAATAATCAATGATGCAGATAACTACCAATATCTGGAAAAGAGGAGATCTGGCACTTGGTGAAGTTTTGCACTCTGAGTGCTCTTGTTCTTTGATGTAAGAAGAGAGATGAGGTAACTGTGTAGAATGTGAAACAACTGTCTGACCGACATGAGGATGGTACCAAAGCATTTATTCATGGAATAATGAGCTAGGCTAAAAGACATGGAAATCCATCGATGTCAGTGAAGAAAAAACAACTCGTGATTTGAATAAATAAGAGACACTTCTGGTAATGAGGGCACCTCTGTCACTTTAACTGGGTCTCTAAAAAACAACATTAGATCATGTAAACGGCCTGGTTGGGCTCGAAAACGAGTGGGAATAGCTTTTAAAAATTGTAGTGTTTTGATGCAGGTGGGCTCATTGGTGGGACACCCCCAGGATTCTTTGATTTCTAAGTTGCCAATGTAAACCTCTTTTGTTTACCGAAAGAGAATAAAAACAGTTGTGACCCCAAAAAAAACTGTGACCAAAGGGGCGACAGTTCCGACTCTGCGGTTAAGAGACAATAAAGCAGAGAAGAGGAGCTCTCCTATGGGAGAGGCTGAATTTTTTACTCCAATAGGAAACAATGGGGTGTTTTTGCATGAACAATCACGCAAATTTCAAGATGGTGGCACATAGGCTCTAAAATGGTATAGTCGTGCAATTTTTAACAGTTAATAAAACTAATATGGTGCAAAATAATGCGTTTTGTTAGGCAAATAAGTACATTTCAAAGATTTTAGACCACATTTGTAAAAACAGTGGAGGACCCCTTTAAGACGGGTCCGTTAGTGGCTCCATCTTCTTGACCATCAGTTCTCCGTGTGTCCGTCAGCTGTGAGCTGAACCCGTCCCCTCCTGTTGCTCTCCTTCTCGAGCTGTTTTGGCAGCGGTTCAGCTGGCACAGCCTCCCTCTTGATTAATGAGCCGAGTGTGGGACAGTGAAGTGCTAAACCGCCCTCATGTTAATCAGCCAATTAATGCTGAGCAGAGACGCATTACCTCTGCCCGGCCGATAATCGGTGGCTTTGCCTTTGTAGAGAAACCTCGCAGCAGGATGGACGGAGAGATAGCCACGGAGCAAAAGTTTTGGAATGAATAGAAAAAAAGAAAAGGTAAAGCTTGACATATTTCAACTGGAGGATTATTCATATGCAGTGCTTTCATTTGAACTCCTCTGATCAAAGGATGCTGTGACAGCTGCTGCGTTGGCTCCAGAAATAACAAGAGGGAAGGTTTTTGGTTCATAGCTAAAGATAAATGAGCGTTATCCCTTTATGTTTGGCATAGGAGACTCTCCTAAGCTGCTCGTCTGGAGCCGGAGGATAAAAATGTGCCTTTGGATTCAGCAACGAGTGATGCCGTAGTTCATCTCGCATTCCTAGATGTCAAGCACTTTCAGATTTTGTATCAGTTGTGCTGCATCTTGACCAGGTCACAGTGCCTCCTATGGTGAAGGAGGACTCACATTACACATCAGACTGATGATGTGGGCAGTGGGAATGACAGGCAATCTGTTAGCCCTGACTAGCAGGGTGAGAACACATGTTTAATCAAATGAGCAGTGTGGAAATATTCAGATTTGGTGTCAACCTTAAAGAAAACACATAATATCCATTAGTATTATTTTGGGTTCTATAAGATTTTAGTTCAGTTCAGTAGTTTTTTTTTTGCAGAGATACATAATGAAGTTTGTGTGAATCTGGAGTGTTGGACCAAAGTAAAAAAAACAAAAAAAAAACAAAAACAAAGAATAATAAACATTTTCATATGCAGTTTTGCGCCGATTTACATCTACAAGCATCAAACCGCTAATTACGCTAATTAAACACTGAAGCAGACAATCACTTATTGAAATGAAAACGAACAAAAATGTAATTCCAGTGAAGATTTTCGAGCTTTGCTTTAGAATGCAGACAAAAAGGTATTTACAAGTTGATGGTTTAAAGTGTGTTCATTCCAGAGCAACAGTACCAGTAAGAATGAAAATAAGTCCAATGTGAGTAGGCAGAGGGTAAAAAGAAAGAGAAGCAAAAATAAGCCCAGATTTTATGTGTGATGATCTTGTGTAAACTGCATCACAACATCCCTGTCACAATGTGTCCTCCTCCTCTTTCTCCAGCGCTTCACCCTTGACATCCATCCCTTCTCACTGCTGTACATCTGAGTGAACAGTCAAAGTGAGCTGTCAGCTATACGTTTGCTAAAAGTACCAAGAACTCTTGCTGTCAGGATGTGGCGTAAAAATAGGGAAGAGAGTGGGAACAGCTCCGCGAAAGGAAGTCACAAAGGTTTGCTCCAAACAAAGATCAACGCCTCTACTGTCAGAAAAGAAACATGTTTTTCTGGCACTTCGCAGTAAAAAAAAAAGTTTTATCTATCTCTCTAGCTGATTACAGCCATGTGGGCGTGAACCGGAGAGGAAAAGCAAGGTCCCTGTAATGTCATCTATAAACAACAGGAAGAACAGAATGAATATAGTAAATAATTCTCTGAGAAGGTTCTCAGTCATCCAGGTCATGTTGATTTTGGAAGTTTAGTCTAGGCAACTATACTTGGTCTTTTGCTAGTAGACGTTTTACCTCTCATCCAAGAGACTTATTAGCTTACTCAAGGTTCCTGGAAACAAATAATCCCTGGGAAGTGACTACGATGACGTAAATATAGATATTTGAGAGATTGTGTTAAACCCCATCTCTGTTCAAAGATGGCACTTCCTGTTTTACAAGGATGACTTCTTCTACTCTTCTCTCTAATTACGTGTCCATAAGGTAGGTGGAACGTTATGATGGTGAGTGTTAAACACACCCCTTAGAAGACACATCTTAACTAATATAATACTTTATGATTAAATCTTAATTATTAAACTCGAGAATGCTATCGCTAAAACTGTCAACTAGCCCAACATATGGTAATATGGTAACCCCCCAAATGTAAGTAGTACCAGATATAATTTACCAAATAAAAAGTACCTGTCATCAAAATATGACAATACAATGCAATGGTAATATCTTGAAAAAATTAAATATCTTGAATTATGGCAAAACATGTTTATTTTTAGCCTGAAAAATTTTGCTTGCTAAATTCTTCCAATTCTGTTGGCAGATAATTTGGTTTAATTGAAGTATTGTATATCTGATTTTACTTGCCTTAATTTAAGACATTTCGTCTGAATAAAAATATGATGAACAGTACTTGTTATTAGATGTATTAAATCACCCGTCATTAGTGATGGTGTTACTAATTTAAGTCATGGGACCCTGACTGGGTTTAGCATCGTCTTTGATGTTTGTCCTCCATCACAATTAAGACTTCCTTCAATAAGGGAAATACGTTTGCAGGGGTGAAAACGCTCTCAGTTTAATGTAAACCACACAAATAACCATATCCATTGTTGTGTTTTATCTTACAGGTGAGCCTACGTGAGCAAACAATAATTAAGCAATGAACACTCAGAGCAGTAAAGTAGACAAAACAAGTCATAAATCTCTTTGTCATCCTCCAGCAGGCTTGGCCACAAAGCAAAGCACACACCCTCCATTAGAGGAACAGGCTAAGTACAGTTAAAAGTGTCACGGCTCGAGCCAGTGATGCACACTTTGAAGCATCTCGTGCGCTGTAATAAACATTTTCTACATGACAGAGTCTGAGAGGCTGCCATGTCATCAGAAAAGCTGAAGATCCTTTTAACTAAACCTGCCTGTGTTGTCTGCTGCAGACGGAGCTCAGACGGTGAGTGCACACAGAATAAAACGGCGCCGTGGCTTCGTCCAGAGAGACACAAACGACCGGTGAGGATAAACACGTCGATGATGACACGTAACCAAGCACTGAAACGTCAGGTTGAAATGCTATTTCACTGTAGACTCTCAATGGGAGCGGAAATACAAAGAGTCAGCATAAGGTGACATTAACATTATCTACAAATGCTGATTAGGGATGGGCAATATAGACTTAAAAAAAATGATCCCGATAATTTCTGGTATTTATCACGGTAATGATAAGAATCACAATAAACAAAAACCATAAATAAAGAAATAAATAAATAAAACAATTCCCAACATAAAGTACAAACAGGTTCCTTACAAACACATACATTTGAATACATCAACACTAGACATATTAAAAAAGGCTACAATAGCTGCTGACTCCAAGAGCTCATGAGCTGATATTTTATGAATTATATTTGTGCATATGGATCACTCTATTAGCGTTATTGTATCCAGTTCATTTATTTCCTCACTTAAAATGAAATTATTTTCTAAAAAATAACTCCATTAGTGTTTTTACTGCAGCTGAATCTTGTTAATTTTATATCTTATAATAACGAGTTACATAAAGTTATGGTTGATAAATAGAGGTATCGTTTTAACCAGGGTAAAAAGGTTGAAAGATGGCGACACCCAAACTGTGACAACGGTTAAACGTCCTTAAAGTGACATGAGGACAATAAACCAGACACAGAGAAATTCAGGACAAAAGCCACCAGCTTGTCTCTGCATGACATTAATGGACAAAAATCTAAAAATAGCTTTTCATGTGACCTTATTACAGCTAATATTTGATAACTATCAGTGTGATTCTTTGTGTGAAAGTGTCTTATCATCAATTTCATTAATTAAAGCTAAAGCTTCCTAGAAAAAGGCCTGCTTAGGTAATGTAACTAACTTGTGATTTGTGGCAGTTCTGAACGTATTTTAAAATAACAGAAAATTCAAGTATATCCTACACAGTCATCACTGAATAATACGTTTTGTGGACCGCTGGGCAAGTGACTTCTTTAAAGCTTCTGATAAAAATGTGAGGGAGAAACAATTACTCAGACAGTGGAGAATTGTCAGCGTGTCTGAATCTGGGGCGCCTACTAATAATGAGGCGCCCTAGCACTGCGCCGATACAGTGGGCTTTATGATAAGAGGAAGAAAAGGAATGTCTGAGAAACTTTCCAACGGGACAGGTGTGATGTGTTACATTATTACAGGCTTTGTTGGTTAAAAACTACATTTATCTCAGTGTAGAGAAAGACCAGATGACTTCATCGCATTTGCAACGCTGAGCTCTGTTTTAAAGGAGTAAAAAAGTCTACATTCAAATTCAGACAGAGGGATGAGAAATCAAACCAAAATCTAATCAAATATTTGTGATTAGGGTCTCTGATTTTCAAAGATCACGGAAAACAGAAAATGGAATTCACATTCTGAAACTTGAAAGAACTTAATCTGAAAAGTTTTCTTTTTTCTTCCCTCACATTAATGTTTTGGGACAATACTGTATCATAGATTTACAAGCCACATATCACCAGAAAACTGAATCTCTCGAAAGTGTGACAAAAGGATGACTTTGTCCAATTCCGCTAATAATCCTGTTCAAAATCTTTTGCTAAGTGTTACGGTTCATCTAAGTGATCATTTCATCCTGTGACAGAAAATGAATGCAGAGCTTCATCTGAAGTGTGTATTAGATAAACTGGTGACACATCACAGCAGAAGCACTAAATCACAAAAGATTTCATGCATAACGTGAAGGTTATTCGTCAGTTTAATTTAACGTTTCACAAATGTTGTTTTGGGGCCATCAGACACGTTCTAATGGGACTATTCCTGTTAAATGGGTGACTGAGGGTCTAGCGGTGTAGCTAACGTCGCTCTTGCCAAGTAACGTTAATGTTAGGTACGATTTTTGGGGCGTTTGATAAAGTTATCGAAACAGGGACAGACCATGAAACGGAAATGTATAAAGTGACGGGGAAATGGTAAACCCTGAAACAGACTTGGGGAAATTTTGGAACAAAAAATCGGAGGCTGTTGATATTGTGATCATTGAATTAAGATTTTACTGTAGAATGAGTTTTTTTTGCCAACAGTAAAACATGCAGAGACAGTTATTCGTGAATGGGCCCAATGTGTCTCTAGTGAATACATCTGCTGGACAAATATGATCCAAATATTCCCAGTTTACATCCATCAGCGTGACATAAGTGGATTTGTTTATCCTCAGATTTAGGATAAAATATGCCCCTCTCAGCAACTGGCAGGATGGAGGGTTGTTAAAGCAAGAACTTAAGACACACCCGAAGCTTTAGCAAAAACTCAGCGCACGTGTGTATGTGTGTGTCGTGTTTTCCAGCAGTGATGCCCTCGGCCCTAAAAGCTTCTCCGAGTGAATCAAATTAGCATTCAGCGTTGGCTTGTGGCTTCACTGTAAACACTGGTGTTTTTGATAAATATCCAAAGATCTCAGCGTTACAAAGAGAGCTCCTACCCGTCTTTAGCCAACGTCACTTCAAACCGACAGGGGAAAACAGTTAAACGTTAACCAAAGAATCAATGTCGTGCATTTCATATGTATAGTGCATTTATTTTCTGATAACCAGGAAAAGCCGACAAGCTCATGTGGAATGCAAGTTTCCTATTTGAAAAAATCCCCCCAAAAACTGTGCGATATAAACCGTGTACTTTATCAGTCAACAACATGGATGCATGGCCGAATCTCCAAAATGTACTTATTTTGTAAGTTTTGATCATCTGATCAACAATAGTATCGTGCAAAATACATTTCACGTCATTGCTACGCTGTAGGTTATTCTGCCGTCACAGATTACATTTCTTCAAGTAAGAGAAGGTTCTTGTTGGGTTCTTTCTTTCTTACGCGTCCGCTGGTGCCATATTTTCCATGAAATAAGAACTTTTGTTCCACCTCTAGGGGGCACAGTTTTGACTACCTGGGAGAGATGCACATATTCGGACACGGGCAGAGCAGACCTTTCTGCTGACACCTTGTTTGGCCCCATCCGAGCACTTTTGGAAGCACTATCAACGCTGGAGCCGCTTTCACACTTCTCTCTCCCATAGACAGTACACGTGGGCGTGGTTCCAGTGCCACTAACTGACACGCCCCAGCCTTCCAGAGAGAAGTGCTTGTTTTTCAGTAATTTTGAGACCTAATTTTATATACTTAGGCATTTTTTTCATCTTTCAAATTTGGCGCAGTAGTCAATGACACATGCTTCTGTCATAACAAACATTTATTTCTGCTTTACACAGACTTTAAAGCTTAAAAAATTACCTCAGGAAATTATGAAACAAGGAATAACTGTTCTTTAGAGGTTTTCATGAGTTGATCAGTAAAAACAGTTCACCATCAGTATCAGATCGCGTGTGCTGGGTTGGTATGTAAATATTGACTCAGCCTGTATGAGGTAAGTGATTTCCCCAAAGCAGCCAATAATCTGTGTGTTTGTGTGTGTGCGAGGAGTGTAGAAAGATTCCCCAGAGCTGCACAGGCTGTGACTGAAGTCATGTTGTTGTCAGCGTCTGTCCGTGTAGGTCACTGAAGCCTGTAATCAGGCGTGTTTTGTCAAACGCTAAAGGCTCATCAGAAAAGGTGGAGAGGAGGCTCTACACCTGCCCATCACTCAGTCATCTCCATCCCCTGCAGGTGAAGTCACCTTTATTGTGATGGCGTGTGCGGACGTGTGCGTGTGTGTGTTAACAAGCCGTGGCGCTGACAGCTCAGAGAGATGCTTTGAATCGGAGCATTTGTGCGTCACTTGAGCGTGACCTTCACAAAAGATGACAACACGCGGTAGACACATTCAGTGAGGAACCCATTTGATGCTTGTGTCCTTTGAAGGATAACCTGTATTTATCACCCAAGGATTCAGATAAAACACTGATACAGCAGCACAGACTCACAATGGTGCACAAACTATGCAGCACTCCTTGCATTTTATATCAACGAAGATTTCAGTCAAGTTTAAATGCAATCAAACAGGTTAAATCAAAGGCGTTCAACCTCCTCATCCCAGAGGTTTCTTTATTTGCCATTTTCTTTTTCTCTTTGGTGTTTTAGGGTCCCACTGCTTTACCGACAGACTTTATAAGTCTTTTTCCACAAAGGACGATTCATCTCCAAAACATTAAGAGAAATCACTTTGGTTCTCCTTAGTGTACAGTTTAATCAGAGCCTCTAAAATTGCTGGATTAATAGTTTCCCTTTAATACAGCGACTGCTAGTTTAATCATAAAAGACATTTTTTAGTCATTAAGAATGAAACAAAACCTGTAAAATCTGCTTACAGTTTTTATCATGAGATGTTTTACTTTTTTTCAAGATGCTGTTTTCAACAAATATTGCAAACTTATTCAAGTAATAATTTTTATTATAAAGTATTCACATACATTAAAAACAAGTAGATTAATAAATAAGGTAGACATTGAGATCATGAAAATATAAAAAAAGCAGATGTAAAAAATAATAATACATTTATAAGGCAGATATTGAAATGAATAAATAATGCAGACATTGAAAAAGGGGAAAACAACAAAAGTATGTCAAATGTTAAAATAGAATAAAAACAAAAGGAGGTGGAAGAAAAAAGCAGAGGAAGAAGAAAATGAAAAGAAGAAGAAAGATGAAGAATGAGGAAATACAAAAAGAACTTCAAGCGTTTTGTCTCACACACCAATAGGAATCAACCATGGTAAACGACAGACAGACTACAAACAGTAAAACATATTCCGATGTCATCGGTCAACAAAGGGGAGTTGCTATCCTACTATCAGAACCAAGCAAACACTTTGCCTGGAAACAGGATTGTCTCTCGTTCCTCTCGGGTTCAGCCTGCGGGGATGCAATAGGTCCATTTAGCCCTGATGTCTTTATCAGAGGATAGCATCTGTCTCCCGTCTGAGGCTACAAGAGGATCCATTTGTACAGTTTAAACTGGACAGGCACCCCACCGCTGACAAAGACAAAGGGCTGTAAAGAAATTAACTATTTAAAAGGCCCGTCTTGTTAAATATTCATTCTAATCTGGCACTGGAAGAAAGATACCCATCATGTCGTTTCTTCTCTGACTCGCCAAGCAATTAGAAAGGATCTTGCATCTCTTCTCCCGGGCTGAATTAACAGCTTGGTGGAGATCATCAAACACAAAGAGGTGAATAGAAACCCTCTTGCAGTCAAAGATCAGGTTTCTCTTTTGTTTTAACTCGGTTGGTGGAAAGCTGAATCTGAAAGACAGCATCTGCTGCAGGAGAAGGAGCTTTTTAGTTGCTTAATCAGCCATTCACTCTGATGTATGTGAACTCTGAGCGGATTAGTGTGATTGAAAGGTGATCACAACATGTTTATTAAACAGTATCATTCATCAAAATGTGTAAAAAAGACCAGAAACGACCTCTCAATTGTTTAACAACACGGAGGAATTTCCAGGATTTACTTGTCGATATTTAAAGCTGATGAGACGAGAGTCTGACATCCAAATGGAAGGATAAATATGATTAAAAAGATGATCGTTTCACTTCAAAGGGATTCCAAAACAAAAAAAAAAAGGTCTTCAGGTGATTAGGATCATAACTGTGAGAACAAACCAGGATTATAATGAGCTGTCAGTGAGATTTTAGAAGGTGGTGTCATCATTATGTTCTGGAGTTTCTGCTCGGGTAATGCCCTGTGTTCAGGTCCTGTACTTCAGAGAGGTGACCACAATGTATGAAGCAGGAAACATGCAGGAGGGTAAATAATGCATGCCTGCACAGGATTGGAGAGCGGAGAGAGAGCGCTGGGGGCTTGTGGCTGCTCGCATGTGCGTCCTACCCTCCCGCTGTTGCGCACAGAGCCCACACAAGGGAACGAACTTGCCCCGAACGCAGAGCCGACACCCGTCAGCCACCAAAGGAGCCGGCAGGAACTTTCATCAAAACAAATGCACAAAAACACTCACAGGGTACGACTTGCTCTGCACACTCTGTCAGAATAATTGGGCTGTATTTATTTGACAGTGAAAGGCCACATCAGATCTTATTTACACTGCGGGGAAACCTCAGACCTCCCCGAGGTCGTCCAAAATCTCATCTGACCCAATTATCCAATTAGCTGAAGTAGTGGCCAGACTGGAAGGCGATGACGGCCATGACACCTGCGGGTAGGGGGGCCCGCGCTCTTGGAGACTTTAGCAACTTGCTCCTATTACTGTTGCAAACAAGTCTCAAGTTCAGGTTGAATTAGAGGTCACACTTTGCACAGTTTATACCATAAGAGCTAAAAGCTTAGGTAACCAAATTCATTCCAATATCTGGTTTCCGACAAGTAGTGTAGTTTATTTCACCAACATTTGGGCAGTTATTTCAGGATCCTGCTTACTTTACAACAGCAATGCAGGCTTCGACATATTTTACACCAAAAGATCTGGATTATTTGGCAAGTTTAAGTGCAACTGTGCCATGCCTGAGCACGGGCAAGCGCAAAGACATCCAACAAAACAAGTTTGGTTGGAACACTTGGTCATGCATGAACACACGCACAGTAAAGCCCAAAGTTTCCATATTCCATCTCCAACGGCGGATACTATTGCCCACTGGATGTGTTTGTGGTCCGCTCAGATCAGCCCAGTCGAACATCTAGGACCACTACGCCACAAGATCATGGTAGAACTACAAGTTCACGCAATAACTATATATACCAAAACAATGTATTTATGTTTTGTTTGACCTTTGCACTGATTAGTGGCAACTGTGCGACGAAATGTGAAGTAAATCAATTCAGTTTCCCG
This sequence comes from Gouania willdenowi, assembly GCF_900634775.1. Taxonomy (NCBI): domain Eukaryota; kingdom Metazoa; phylum Chordata; class Actinopteri; order Blenniiformes; family Gobiesocidae; genus Gouania; species Gouania willdenowi. The sequence goes on along the minus strand of NC_041062.1, from coordinate 3,883,378 downwards.
TTCGGGTAAATCAAAATCTGTCAATCGTCAGAGAAAATGAAACTCTTGCGTATTTCTCTTGAATCAGTCCAACGTGATGTCTGATACACGGTGCGTCGATTGCAGTTGACTATTGAATAAAAAATGAGTGCGTATCTGCTCTTGTGCAGCGGAGGAATGGGCTCAATATTTGTGGGTGCTGGTACTTCATGAAATAGATCTAAAAAAGCAACAGTCATTTAAGTCGGAGCCATGTTTTCAGAATCATTCTACATCTTTTAGCCAAAAAGTCCAATGATGAGATTGTGCCAGGTGTTTTTCAGACAGGAACGAGATGACGTAACTGGAGGTGGTAACACGCCACATTGTGAGTCGACGCTCACAGATTCCAGCAGCTGCCCTTCAGGCACTTCCTACTGGGACAAAGAACGGCCTTGACTTCTGACAGCTCGGCTAAAGGTCTCGCTGCCAAAACATTTACCTCACCCAACCCCCCACCCGAGGCCTTTCCCTACCTCTCGTCAAGGTAATTCAACTTTTGTGTGGTCGCATCTCCAAGCACGCTTGTCTGCCTCTTCAGATGCAAAACATTAAAGGATTAGGGTGGAGCGGGTGGATGAATGAGAAGAGGCTGCTGTCTCAGCTTTGACTTGGGTGTCAAGCTTTTGTTAGTTCTGACTTCTGCTGTGCAAACAAACAGCCAAGCTGAAAGACAAAAAGTTGGCACGCAGATCTGAAGTTCCCATGTTTCTTTTCATATAACAATACATACACGATTGAAGTGTTGACAGTTAGTAATCATAGGTGAGTGTGTGATGCCCGGTGTTGAAAAGAGAGAAGATGTGTTACCAAAGGAAATCACGTGGAGAACCTATGTTTTCCTCCGTGGAACAACCCAAACAGACACAGTTTTCCTCTCACCACAATGTCTAAAGGCTCCCACATGCATGACTGTGTCCAACCACACACTTCAAAGTCAACTCTACTCAAACACAGGTGGCTCGTTTGTCTCAAACCATAATCCCATCCCGGGCTCTTTCTAATTAAGACTCTGTTGACGTGCAAAATTGTGCCCAGAGAGGCTAAAAGGAACGAGGAAGCAGAGTATGAGAAACAAAGACGAGGATCACATGCCAGCTCGTAGCCACAAGAAAGACTTCCCTAGCCCGAGAGCAGATTAACTACTCATGTGTTTCATGCTCGGTTAGTAAAAACAAAAGATTTACAATTCATATTCCTCTTGGACTTCTTTTTATTCTACTGTATGTTTATGTACAAAAACCATGAGGGCCATTCCACAAATACCACACATTTATGAGTCTGACACTTTTATCCAAGTCAAATCTGAAATTCTTGAGACACCCACAAAAGTATCAGCAGTCTTTGCAACTCTTACGTTCTATACACAAAATACAATCACTGAATGGGTTTAATGATAACAATTATTAGGCTGAATTAGGCTGCTTTGTATTTTTAAATGGTTTCAAGTAGATTCCGACCGCAAAAGGATTTTTAGGGCTGATACCAATATTGACAGTTTTAAGAAGCCAAAATCTGATGTTTTCCCCGATAACAAATATATGAAATATGAACATTGACAAAGGATATATATAACTGCACATAAACAAATTATTTTGTTATATATATATAATACCCAAAATATTATTTAAGTAAAAAACAAGACACTACTAAATTAAAATAAGAAACTTTAATTACTTTTGCAAACTGTATTTTCAGAATACAGGTTCCCTAGGCTCGCCAATCCTCTACCAGTTTGTTTTACTGATGGTTTATGGCTCAAGTTTTGCTCCGACAACCTACAGGACTGATGCTCTTCTGTGAGGGTGGGCCTGCACATAAAGAAACAGAAGCCCCTCACTCTTACGTCACTCAACATTCTGAGCATCTTACAGCTCGAGTCTGACCCCAGACAGAGGAGGATGAGGACATATTTGAAATACCTGAGGGATATTTACACACCTGCTCAGTGTGAGGTAGCCGGCCCTGTTTCAGGCCACTGCAAAGACAATACAGATGTCCACCACTACCCCCGCCCCCATGGACTGATTGACATCCAATTGTCCCAAACTGTGTAGATATCATAGTATACGCTAACAGAGCTGTCAGTGGGATGAGCAGGATGAGGGCGGGGCCAGGGCGTCGTCTTCAAGGCCATGAACCTGCAGTGTGATCAAGGCCTTTGCCAAATTACAAGGTAAAGTCTCCATTAAGTGCAGTTCAATCCAGGGCTGAGGGAGAGGTCAGCCATTATCCTAATATTCCTAAGTCACGGAGCGAATTCCTGAGCACGGCGTCACCAGCACACAGCAGAGGGAGGGTGTACTTAATGTACTTAATCTAAGTGTCTCCTTTTGTTTACAGCTTAAAAAAAAAACCTTTCAACGGGGAAATAATAACAGTGTGTGAGATGCATTTCTGAGATGTGTAGCTACAGAGGAATGCTGGACAAGCTTGAAAAAGAGGATCTGCCAACTCTTAGCGTCGGACATAATAAGAAGTGTTTCCTATGGACCTTTAGCTTTGTTGTGTTTGTTCAATTCTGTGTTGTTTTGATGTTAATTTCTTTTTTTCCTTCTGCATTTTTAGCCTTCGGCCAAATTTTGCACGGCCCTCAAAGTAAAAGCAAAAACTGACTTCAAAAACACACATAATTACAAGACAAAAGTCAAAAAATAAACAAAACAACAATGAAAATATACAGAACCAAAACAAAAATACACAATGATTTTAGAAACAAACCAAACTACAAAAAAACACAAAAACCCCTTGTTTGTTCCTGCATTAATGCTCAGATTGCTCATTATTCTAATAATAATATGGAAGTTGATGATGTGACTCTCAGAACTCCAAAAACACACAGAATGACTACAGAAAAATAACTGAAAAATGCAATAACAAAAATGTGAGAAAATCATTTAAAAAACACACCAAACTATGACAAAAAAATACTAAAACCCTTTGTTGTTTCCTGTGTTCATACTTGGTCATGATTCATTTCTTATAATGTGTCCCTCACACTGGACACACATTTTTGTGGCCTCTGCTGTGATAAAAGTTGCCAATTTCTGCTTCAAATAAAACTCCTTAGTCAAACTCTTTTATGTATTTTTGTTTTAAAAGGGTTTTATCTGACATTATTAATTTAAAGACAAAGAAACATTACATTCCAGTCCATTTCAACCATTGTTTAATTATAATCTTAAATTATATTTTTTTAAAAAAAAACACTTTTCAGTTCAAACAAATGTCAAAGTGCTGCAGAAGAAAAGGAAATAAAAACTTTTTTATAGCTTGTTTTGTATTAAAATAGTCACTGCTTACTTCTCAGAACAGCATGAAAAGCTCAGTTTGAAATTGATTTGGAATAGGCCTGAGCAATATATTAAGAGTCAAGATATATCACGATTTCTTAATTACAATATCGCCTATATTAATATATTTACATATTTTAGCTTATTTTTATTAAAAGACTAGTTTTAGGAGTCGCTGTTTTCGCTCCTTGTCAGAACAGCAAGGAAATCACAGTTAAATGGATTTCTGAGTGCGTCCTAATGTAGGGATGCACAATTAATCGAATTTTAATCGTGATCACAATTTTGGTTGCCACGATTAAATTAACCTAATCATATTTACATTTAAAATACTGGCTCTGCCCTCTGTAATAATGTATTTGTTTTGTTAGCCTTTGGTACATTTAAAAAAAAAAAATATGTAATCATTTTAATGCTTCATTTTGCACTGTAAACTGTACACCTATTGTTTGTTTAAAAACAGTTTTGTTTCCGAACATGGTAAATAATTGTGGTTATAATCGTGATTACAATAATGATTAAAAAAAAAAATCATTGTGATTATCCTTTTGGTCATAATTGTGCACCCCTAATTCTAACCCAGACCTTCCTCTAAACAAGGCCCACCAGAGAACTCACTCACACGTGCTGTCCCTTAGAGGAGAAAAAAGCCAAAAGTGGCACATATTGTGCAGATGTTTGTTCATAAATGTGCCTGTGTGGCATTTTTCATCAGCAAATTAAACCTGAATTGTCTTTCTGGTCAGACTTTATTGAGTTAAAAATATCAAGATTAATACCAATTTGAGGAAAAAATAAATATTGAGATATGAGTTTCGGTCCATATCGCCCAGCCCTACATTAAATACATCTATTCAAAGGCCTTAAAGAGATCAGAGTCGTTGAAAGCTTTAGTGCATCACTATCGTTCCCAGTCGAACATATAAGACGTCGACCATTACAGACAGAGACACACGTCCACACGGACAGATTCCTACTAGAGTTGAATGAACTTGTTATACATTATTAGAACTGCGTGAGAAATGAAGAAGCTTTCAGCTGTGACTCTGTAGCGATGACCTACCCTGCACCCATTGGTTAAAAATACATACAACTATCGTCTGTAATGTTTACTGTACAACATAAACTCCTTGTGTCATGTGACCTCTCGTCCTATTCATAGTCTCACACCTCCTTTAGCAAACCTTCACCTCACGGTAACCATGGTAACAGTGTCAGGTCAAAGCGACGAGGAAAAATACATAAATACACGTAAACCTCACCTGTGTACGGAAGCTTATTGCATTCACTGAAGGAAAAAACCTTGGTTCTTTCAGAGTTGATGAGATAAAAATAAGTAAATACATTTTTTAAAAACGGTCCTGTTTTTCTGTTTTTATAGGAAATGTTTTACGTTTTTTCTGAGTTGATGAAATAAAAATAAGTAAATAAAAAATTGGCTCTGTTTTTCAGTTTTTTTAGGAAATATGTTTCAGTTTTTTGGTTTGTTGAGATAAAAAATACTGTTTTTTAAAATTGCTTTGTTTTTCTGTTTTTATAGGAAATATTTTAAGTTTTTCCTGAGTTGATGAAATAAAAATAAGTACATTTAAAAAATGTCCTTGTTCTTCTGTTTTTTTGGAAAAATTTTAAGCTTTTTCTGAGTTGATGAGATATGTTTTTATAGGAAATTCAGAAAAAATGAAAAAAAATTTCCAATAAAAAAGCTAAACTTTTTTCTTCAGTCAATGCAATAAGCTTCTGTACCTTTGTGCCTCAAATGGAGCAGCATTGTCAGAAAACTTATTTATACAGTCAAACTGGTAAACTGGTTACCTGGTTGATGGAATTGGCAGCACAGGAGGCGAGGCCTGTTCCCAGCGAGGCCACAAAAAACGTGAGCGGATCAAACGGGACCGGAGCCATGGCAAAGCCGGCTGCTGCCGTCGTCACCACCAGAGCTGGAATCAGTACATTAACGTTTACTGGAATTTAAACATTAATGATTATATTCAAACTATTCTTTACAAAAGTGTTCAGTTTCTCACATTTTTTTGAAAATATTTTGAAATAATTTTTAAAAAAAGTAATAATTCCAAGTCCTAAAAGCTAAGATGCTGCATTAAATAATACATTTTATTTTTTAAGCTCTTTTTATCTAAGGTAGGTACTCACAATGATACAATCCATAAACGCTGCTCTCATCCATCTTCATATGACATATATATAATTAAGAAGCCGGCAGAAAAATTCATGTGAGTACATTATATCTACCTTTGAAATATAGTTTACACATGATTTTAAATTACATTTCTTTTTTGGCATACATTTTTGTTTAATTATGTGTTCTTTATTTAATTATTTTTTATTTTGTTTTCCCATAGGAGTTGAAAACCTATGTTTTCTGAAAAAAATTGATGAAATATTTCATTGAAAAAATGGAATTTAAAAAAAATGTATGCAGAAAACATGGAATTTTGAGAAAAAAAAAAAAGATTTTATATGTTTTTTTTTTTTTTTTAAATGTATATTTTTTTCAGAAAAAATAGGTTTTTAACTCATGAGTAAACAAAATTAATAATAATAATAATAAAAAAAACCATAACTAAACAAAAATGTATGTCAAAAATAATAATAATGTGTAAACTACATTTAAAAGGTAGATATAAATTGTAATGATATGGATTATTCTGACTGCTTATTTATAATGTCATATAAAGATGTATTAGGGCCCTGTAAAATCCTTTTTATTTTTTTTCCAAATTCCGTTTTACTTTCTCCAAATTCTGCTGAACATAAAAAAAAAGTAATTCCGTCTTTTAAAAAAAATATTTTTTCAGAAAATCTAGGTTTTCAACTAATATGAGGAGAAAAAAATGATTGAAAAGCATAATTAAACAAAAATGTATGTCCAACTTAAAATGTAGTTTAAAACCATGTGTAAGATGCAATAAAAAGGTAAATATAACTTATTTATTATGTCATCTGTCAAAAAATAAATATCCAAGCATGGTCAGCATAAGTTTAATACACGGTAATGCCATCAGAATTCCACAGGATCTTTGACTAATTAGGATTAAAGTCGATAAAATTACAAAACCCATCAAGGAACCAAACAAAAATGTACCTGTGAGTTTTATTTTGGCGAGTCGGGCGTACACATCCGGTAAGTCGGTCACATCCACCTTCAGCTGCTTCCACTGTCGGTCCAGACGCGCCTCTCGTGCCTCTGGCGTCTCCACTTGGACGTGTGGCGTTTCCCGTGCGTTGGTGGCCCCCTCTACGGGGGTCTCTGAGGAGGAGGCTTCATTCTGTGCTGGACTGATGAGACCGTGAGGCTCAGGTTCAGGATTCAGAGTCGGGATTCTCTCCACCTGCCTTTCCACCGTGTCATCACTCTCATCCACGATGGTGACAACAGATGTGTGCTTGGGGACGGCACGCTGGTGAAGCTCACTGTTGTTTTTTGCAACATACTGCAAAAAAAAAACGGTAGATTTAGCAGCTTTGACTATAACAATTTATGACTTACTCGTTGAATAAGGCAAAGTCTAAATATTATGAAATACCTGGCGTTTAAGGAAGTTTAGGTGCTGATACGTCAACCAGTTTGACGGATGCGTTCTGTGCTGGTGAACGATGCTGCGAGCCGACTGGTGACACCGAGGGACACTCGCAATTAATTTATGTTTCAGTTTCACACCAACAAAACCTAAAGGAAACACAGCACAGTGAGTTTGTTTCAACGTTATGACCGAAACTTGTCTACACACAACTAGGATTACAAAGGGCCGGAATTGTTTTGGTAAATTTCCACGAGAACATAACCCGGGAATTTGGGGGGGATATTCAAAAAATGAACTCTTCATTGGTATTATTTATTTGAATTAATCGAAAATTGGGAGTTTTCATTTTAAATAAATATCAAAATGTATTGGCTTGAATCTAAAATCTCCGACATAATAAACATTGTGTTGATTTGATTTATTGAGGTTGTTTTTCAGGTTCGTCTAATTTATTTTATTGATTTAATTGTAAGATATTTTTCTGTTTAAAGTTAAAATGTCTGTAATAATAAATGGGTCAGTTTTTCTCATAAATACTGTTGTTAACGTTTGTTCTCTTTTTGAGTAATATCAGTAAATCAAGCTTTTTTTTTTTTTTTTAACATTACAAAGAACAAAATAAGTCAAAAGTATGTATGATTTGTGTTGATCGTATCGGATCAATATCGGTAGTAGCCAATATAGTATCGGTAGTGGAAAAAAAATTAAAAATCAGGACACCCTACACTGTCACATATTCAAACATAAATATTAGCATCCATGCTAAATATTAAAATAAAAACATTCTTCCACTAAAACTACACACACATTTTAATTACTTCAAAACAATGTCAACTTTTAGAAACAAAAACACGCACAAGCTGTAAACTGACAGGTTGGACATGTGACGTTGTCAATGACTTCTATTTAAGGTCACTGCTGCTGCCAAACAACCTCAATGCTAAGCTACAAGCTAAGCTAATAAACTAGCCTCCACTTTAGCTGTTTTAGGGCTGTTTTCAACAAACGAAGACCAAAATTGAGTTTTAATCAGACCGATTGACAACAAAGAAGGCTGGTTAATCTGAGGGTTACCTGGCAGGCGGCTACATGGCGTTTTGAACATGATCCCGGATCATTAAACCGGCTCCGGCTGCGAAGCCCTTCACACGCAGCGAGCCGCCATTGTGACCTCGTTGTGTAAAGAGAAGCACTTCCGGGTCGGCTACGTCATCCCAGGCGGCTGAAATAAAATAAAATAAAATAAAATAAAATAAAATAAAATAAAATAAAATAAAATAAAATAAAATAAAATAAAATATGTGCTTTTTCATCATCTTTTCTTTTCGTTCTATTTCTTACATTTTTCTGTAAAATGTTTTCATTTATTGTTTGTTTCTGAAATAAATAAATAAAAAAAAACATATAATAAGAAATAAAATAAAAATTAGGGTTTTCTTCTTATTATTACAAATTTCATACTTTGATGGCGCTTTTAGATTACTTTTGTTGTAATCAGAGCTATATAAATAAAGTTGAATTGAATCGGGGAAAAAAATGAAATAATTTGCATGAATAAAATTAAGAATTATTTTTACCTTAATAACGGCAAATTATCACAAATTCTTCCATGACTGGAAATAATAAGAATAACAATGATACTATTCGTTTCAAGCATAAAACATATCAAAATCTTGGTTACAGTTGGCATGATTAAAAGTAATAGTACAATCTGCAGAAAGGATCTTTATTTAAAATCTAACACTAGCACTGATTCACTTTATTCTGTTTCTCAGTTGGTCTGTGAGGATGAGTGCCTCTCATCACACTGCTTTCACTGCTAAGTGTTTATGAACATTTTTTTTTCCAAAGAATATGACAATAAGAGTTCAGACCATGTCAAAATGTTCACGGAACATAATAATAAAAAAATACAGTACACTGCAGCCTTTATGTAGATTTGATTGATCTTAGAACTGTTTGGTCTGTACTGTCCTACGACTGTAAAGAGAACAGCACTTGATTATTTTGACCAAGTGCTACCCTGTGACTTTTTGAAGTTTTTAATTCCTATGCTTATGTGGACAATGAGTGAAGACAATTGTAACAGTCAGATAATGTTTTTGGTCAGTTTTATCACAAGACAAGGCACAAGACAGCACTTACAATTCAACATATTGTATTTATACACAGCCCAACTTGCACACAAAACAAATGTGCATTAAAAAAATAAACTTTACAAAAACACAAGTACGAATAAACACAATAGTGCAGAAATGGGAAACTTTCATAACAGTGGGAGCCACAGAAATGTGATTTTTTTTGTTTCTGAGTGTTTTTGTCATTATTTTATATACTTTTTTCATTAACTGCATGTTTGCTCTTCTTGATTTTATTTGAATATTTACCCCTTAATTTGTGTATTTTTGTTGTCTTTTGGATGTTTTGTGTGGAGTTTGCTTGTTCTCCGTGGTGTCAGAAATTTCTTCATCACTGCAACACAACAAAAACAAATGAATAATAGAAATAGACCCAGATGAGATGTTCGGCGCCCAATGCGAGCTGATATATTGCACAGTTCCACACCTACAGTAGGAGGTGCTGTTACAAATTAGCCTGCTTTGCAAACAAGAACAAGTTCATACTTAATCTAAGCTTACCTCACATAAATGTACTTTGTTTAGACTTTTAAAAACATTCACACAATTTCAAAAAAGACTCAGAATGACATCAAATGCGTTTATGGGGAACTAAAATAATGCTAAGGTGTGAAGTAGATGTCAGAAAGATTGATGGCGTGGGCCGGTGGAAAGGCTCTCTGAGCGTTGGTTTAAGGCTGGTGTGGCATGAGTAGAAAAAGCTCTTTTACAAACCTCAAGGGTCTGAGAATTTATACAAGCTTCTTTTTAAAACACGGCTCTTTGACACTTTGTGGTGAAAAGGTGACATGTTGAATCAATTGAAGGTGGGCCCCAGCTTGTGTAAGCAAAGAGCTGAAGGGTCATTAATTGACAATATTGAGGAAATGCTTTGTAAGTCCTCGCTGCCCACGAATGGAAAATAATTCAATCTTTTTTTTTTAATTCTCATTTTCCATGCTTCACGCTGGGTGACTATAATGAAGCCTCAATAAACAGTTCAGTCAAAAATAAAAAACCAAAGTCCTCCAAAGCCTGTCATTGCTTTAGTAGCCTACATGTGCTGATTTACAAGCACTGTCCCAGAGGTTTTAGTACCATCAGTAATCCCACAGGGATGACCGTCTGAATGACAGTGGAGTCAGTCAGAAAGAGTGCCGCATAACTTCGAGCAGAAACAGATGCACGAAGGCCGTCTAATTGATTTTCAAGGGCGATGTTTTGTTGTCATAGTTTGTCTAACGAGCCCCCGGCTGGCGCCTTGTTGCATAGTGTCAGACGGAGCATCAGTCCTCCACCCTGGCACCACGCTGGAATACTGACATCATCTGTGGAATTTCTCCCTAAGACATACCCATGTTTGAAAACGCTGGGTGACTTGTTGTTTTTATTTAGCTAACAGTTATTTTGAGATGGGGAGCTCGGGTCCATCTCAGCTGCTAGCAGCTATATGCCTTTTTCTCTTGCCGACAACAACAGGTAACCCCAGTGTTTGCGTCTGAGATCATGGATGTCGTTGTGGGCCTCCGGGGCTAAGCTTCTAATTGGCCACAGCTCATCAATCATACAGTTCAACCCCAAAAGTCTCATCCAAACAAGCTAAACGGAACAAAAACAAAGGAATGAACTCAGTGTCTCCCAAAGGAATTAAAAGTAGGATATGGGAGGGGCAGTGGTTGGTCAGGAAAACACTCTTACTTTGAGTCAATGTCAATAAATCTATGGGTCTGTCCTTTGTCTGTCCTGGATACTGATGTTTTTCCTTGTTGGGATTTTTTCTTCCTTGTGGCTCGAAGGTCTTCCCATCCCACTGGAGCTGCAATCCCACCCGGTTCTTTATTGCTAGAAGAGGAATTACACTTATGATAAAACTGAAGTTGAGAAATAGAATCAATGCTATTTATCACAAACAAGTTTTACAAGTGGGGACGAGACTGTTCATTAAGTGTGTGTTTGTGAGTGTGCGAATATCCCTCATCCCCAAACTTTGTACCAGACAAAGAAACCACTTGTTTATGAACAAGTAAAGAAGCTTTGAGTAGTTAAATGATATATAATAATTGTTGAATGATGGTAGAAAACTCTTGACCAAGTCTTGGTTTAGTTTTACGTTGATAGATTTTCCAAGGACTGCTGTACCACTCTGTACCATGAGCTACAGCCCCTTGACAGCCGGAGGTTTGACGGTTTAGCAAATCCATTACAGCAGTTTTTAGCCATGCACAGAGGGGTCAGAGAAAATCCTCAGCCATTACGTGACCCGCGTTTGGTTTGGCTGCAGTCTCAAAGTCCAAGAGCCGGCTTCTCTGTACAGACCACAAATTTGTCAAGAGAAATAAGAAAGAGAAAGTCCACAGTACGGTGGTTTATGGGGGTTTATTTTTTTTTAGATCCAGAGGCCACATTCATTCTGGATTATATGTTATCACATAGCCTATATGCTTTCTTAATTCAAACACTATGGAAGCCAAAGAAGGTCATTTAGATTTGTTGGAAATCTGATAAGATTTGCAGTTATTCTGTGTTACGGTACCTCAATTTGCTCTTTCACACACACACACACACACACACACACACACACACACACACACACACACACACACACACACACACACACACACACACACACACACACACACACACACACACTACTGGCATCCTTGTAGCTGGTCCATATCCAATTCTCTGCTGTAACAAAGAATAATCAGTTGTGTCATCCTCGTCATAAATCCCAGAGCAGCAGCAGCTTCCAGCCCAGATGGGAATAGTCCTTTTTCAGTTACACTCGACTTCGCCTCATAAATCCTCGGCCATCTTCACAGGATCAGTCGCTACCTTGCAAGGAGCTCCGAACCAAGAAGCACACGAGGAGGAAGAGGATATTGCGAGACCGCAGTGTCTTAAAGAAGTTGATTTGTGAAATGGACTTTCGTTTCCTCCCGGTAAAAATAATGTTTTGGAGGTAAACCTTTCCACCATCAGTGATAGATTTTCAACTTGGGATACTAAAATGAAAGTCTGAGAATGAATGAGAAAAACATGAAACGGGTAATGGAGCTTATGTTTGATAATAAATACCTCTTGAATCCTTTGATTCATGGGTTGCCATTTTACGAGTCTTCCAGGTTTGTAAAACAGATTAAATATAAGATACAACGAACAAACAGACAAAACTGTTTATTTATCTTAGATATTATCTGTTGTTCTTGGCGATGATCCTTTCTTTATTATTAATAAAGGAAACATGTGGGATAACACACAGCACTTTACAATAATATAGCACTTTACAGCTCCAACGCTTTAATTTTCAAAATCATCAAAGTTGCAAACTTATCTCTACTGAGTATTAACATTTTTTTATCAATTAACAATGGCTAAAGCTACCTTTGCTATCATGCTAAATGTCTATTATTTTTCCCTTCTTTTTATCTTATTTTTTTTTTTTTTTTTTTTAATTTTTATTTTGTATTTATTTATTTTTTTATACTATTATTATTATTATTATTATTATTATTATTATTATTATTATTATTATTATTATTATTATCATCTTGTTATTTGCACATTCTAGTCTAACTACTGTTTATATTTATACTTATGTTTATACTCATCTCTTCTAGTTGATTGTTTATTATTGAATTGTTTTCACTATTGGAGAGAGCACAGTTGACCGAGTCAAATTCCTCGTGTGTACAACATACACTTGGCGAATAAAGATGATTCTGATTCTGATTCTGATTCTGATTCAATCTAAAATCGTATTAGTGTTAGCGCCCCCCAAGAAAAGTATGAGAAACAAGTTTGTTCACCTGTAATAAGTTAAGCTGGCACAACTAAATAAAATACGTTTTCGGTTGACTGCGATATAAACTGTATAATTTGGGGCTACTCTTGTAACTAGCTAGCTTTAACTTATTAGCTTTACTGAGATAGCAAGCTAAAGCTACTTTTGCCGTCATACCAAAAGTTAAATCTAAAATTAAGTCAGCGTTAGCGCCCACAAAAAAAAACGCATTTGGTTGTTCACCTGTAATAACTTCTTCATCAAACAGCTTCGGAAAATAAAGTTCCTAATCTCTGACTCGTAGCTTAGTAGTGATGCTAACTATGCTAACTTCAATGCTAGTCAATTGTGCCTTAACAAGCTGTGGCTCATTTCCAGTTTTAAAGGATATTAAAAAGTTGCAGTATTCACATTTAATACATGATAAGATTACATACACGTGTAAACAGGAAACAGCAATTCTTGCATTTATTTATTTATTTTTTTGGATGGTTTAAACTGTATTTTTCTACATAATAGGTTTTCTTTTGACGGAGAGCTAGCGTCACACACCACGTGGTGAAGGACCTCAGCAGCAGCAGGTCAGTGTGTGACAGAGTCTTGGCAGCTGTGGTCACTGCGGTGTTGTAGGGTGAAAAATATGCCTCTCTTATTGGCAGCAACATCGCTGTGTACAGTTACAGTCTAAGCTGATAATCACATATCCTCAACACATGTAAAATTTACCTGAAATAACTGGGACTTGCTTCACATCAGCTATCCAGAGGTGAAAGTAATTCAATTCTCACGTTACTGCAATTGAGTTGCTTTTATGGGTACTTGTATTTTTTTTTAGTATGTTTCCAAATCAGTAATTTTACTTGTACTTAAGTACGTTTTAAAAGAAGTAAATTATTATTTTTTTGTTTAACAATGATCATCAGACATTGTGAAAAAAGATGAAATGACCAGACAACAATCAATGCATCACATCATAGCCAACCAACAAGATTAAACGTAATGTTTGGTGCCAAAATAGCATTGAATGCAGATTTGTTTCTTAGCTTTAAGTTAACTATACCTCCGCGACCCTGAAAAACAGGAAGAAACGGGTCTGAAAATTGACGGATGGAAATGTACTTAGATTTTTTTAAATTTTGAATTGAATTCATTGGTCTTTTTTTTCTTTAAAAAAGAATTGTACATTTTGACAAACCTTTTATTTTATACAGATGCTTCTGTAGAAAATAAATTAAGTTCCAATTGTGCAAGATTTCATCCTTTTTAAGTTTCTACACGAGATGTTTACTGTTTGCAAGGGAACCGTGGCAAGATTTATTAGCAAATATAAACATGGCGGGGTGAAAGTAACTTGTAACTTTTACTTTGAGTACTATTTAATTAAGCTACTTCTTCCTTGTATTTGAGTATTTTATGTATTACTTACTTGGACTTTCAAGTAACAATCAAGTAACAGTACCTCTACTTGAGTAGTATATATATTAGTAATATTAGTACCCTTTACATCTCTTTACACCCCCCCCCCCCCCACCTACCCCCCTCCTTTGAGCCAAGTGCCAAAATGACAAAGTGCATGAGGAAAGTGCGGTGGCAGAAACCGAGGGAATCCTATCAGTGCATGAATTTAATTACCATTCAGATGGCTTGAACGTAATGAGGAGAAGATGGCTAGGCTGGAAACTTGCATAATTTATTTCGCCTCTCCCGTTTAAACCTGCCCTCATCTACTTCTCTTGCCACCTCTCAGTACTTCCTGTGTGGTACTACATTTCTCTGATCGATGATCAATAATTTCTTTCCAACCAAAGAGCGTTCCCACTGCGGGGAAACTTGGAAGGTACTTAAAAAGTGGTTGGGAACAACTCTCATGCTGAGTGCTTCTAAAATTTCTTTTTACAAATTTTTGAATGAAAAGGGAAAGCGTCTGTGACATAGTTCAATGTCTTATTTCCTGTTTTTATTCACACACGAAGGTGCGTTTTGGGCGTG